>NC_069502.1:361507496-361747496 GCF_027579735.1 Bombina bombina
GTTTACAACAATGTAACAAAAACTATGCTTTTCATTCTTTCACAAGTATTTGACAAATATTAACGGCCAGATTACAAGTGTAGCGCTAAATATCGCTTTCTTGAAAGTGATATTAGCGATCCACTTAGTAATACCAGAGCATGCTAATGTGCGCTGGTATTACAAGTTGAAAGCAATGTGAATGCTAGCTCACATTCGGATTGCTGGGAACGCTTCCATAGGCTTAAATGGGAGCCTCTTTCTAATGACGTGACAAGCGGCATGAGAACTCGAGTAGCGCAGTGGGTAAGTAGCGCAGCAATTTGTAAATATATATATGTATATGGATATATACATATATATATACTTATGTGTTAATATGTGTATATACACATATTAGCACATAAATATATATGTATATAATCATATACATATATTTACAGGAAACACACAGTTCCCATAGACAAATTTGTCTGTTTGCAGGTGCACGATAATTTAGCTCTCCACTTGTAATCTAGCCCTAAATGTGAAACTGCTCAAAGGAGGCCCATTAAAATTGTACCTGGTCTAAAAAACAGTGCTTATGAGGAAAGACAATGAAGCCTTAAATGGGCAATGCCAGCACACTGTTGCCGCTGATGCTAAGCATCATTTAAAAAAGAAAAAAAAAAAAAAAAGGATGACTGCCTATCTCAGAGATTACTTGGGCACTGATTGGTCCTCAAGTTTTGTCTCCAACTAACACTTATATGATAAGATCTTTAGGAAGCATGACCGTATAATCCCTTTGTCTTGTTTTAATAGTACCCAAATCTATTCAGACTAATAGCCAGGGTCCAAAAATTTAAGAAGGTAAAATGGACAAGATACGGTAAAATTAGCTTCTTCTTATTGTGTTTCCAATGGCTTAAAAAATTAATATAAACTGTATGGGGAAACTGATCCTTTAGGTTTATTTTTGTATGTCAAATAGATGTTTCTGATAAAACAACCAAATGAAATGGGCTGAGCTTGTAGGGAGAGAACACCTCATTAGCTTATATCGCTATATTTACAAAAAATCCTCCTTATCTTATCTCAATTTAGAAAATGAGCCAAATACTTAAAGCCCAATTCTCAAAAACTCATTGGCATGGAGAGAAATCTTTATTTTATTTTACTAAGCATTAGATTGTAAAGTAACTGTCTCTTGTTCACTTAAAGCATATTTGTGAGCTTGCCATAATGAGATACACAGTTACCAAGGTAAACATTTCCTCTAAAACAATCCCTGAGGAGCCCTGTAGAACTGACATACACCTAGATTACGAGTTTTGCGTTCGTGTTTTAAAGCTGAAAAATTTGTAATTTCAGCGTTAAAACAGCACCGCAGCCATTACGAGTCTTGTCGGTATAGCTGTACCGCAAGCCTTTTAGTCTGTAACGCAACGTCAGTCTGGCACACGTAAAAATTAAGTTTTTTCATGGGACTTCCATAGCGCAGCCATTACGAGTTTTGCGGTTAGGTTAAAAAGCTTGCGTTGCAGCCTATACCGACAAGATCTGTTCTGCAATCTGAGAGCAGTAGTTATGAGTTTTACGCAAAAAAACAGTTACATAAAACTCATAACTAAACTGTTACAAAGTGCACTAAACACCCATAAATCACCTATTAACCCCTAAACCGAGGCCCTCCCACATCACAACACTATATTAAAGTTATTAACCCCTAATCTGCCACTCCTGACATCACCGCCACTAATAAAATTTATTAACCCCTATTCCGCCGCTCTCCAACATCGTCGCCACTATACTAAAGTTATTAACTCCTATTCCGCCGCTCTCCGACATCGCCGCCACTATACTAAAGTTATAAACCCCTAATCTGTCGTCCGCCCACATCGCCCCCAGTATACTAAAGTTATTAAGCCCTACACCGCCGCCACTATAATAAACCTATTAACCCCTTAACCCGAAAGCCCCCCACATTTGCAATAAACTAATTTAAACTAGTAACCCCTAAACCTAACGCCCCCCTAACTTTATATTAAAATTACAATTTCCCTATCTTAAATTAAATTAAAACTTACTAGTCAAATTAAAAAAATTAAGTTTAAACTAACAATTAAAATAATATAAGTATTAAACTAAAATTAAACTAACTACCAATTAAATTAAACTAAAATACACATTAAAAAAATCCTAACACTACTCTAAAAATTACAAACTATCTAATTACAAAAAAAGAAAATACTAAATTACAAAAAATAACAAAAACTAAATTCCAAAACAATAACAAACAAAATTATTCAAAATAAAAAAGAATTACACCTAATCTAATAGCCCTATAAAAAGAAAAAGCACAACCAAAATACAAAAAACCCTAGCCTACAATAAACTACCAATAGCCCTTAAAAGGGCCTTTTGTAGGGCATCGCCCTACGTTAAACAGCTCTTTTACCTGTAAAAAAAAAAAGCAAAGACCCCCTGAACAGTAAAACCCACCAACTAACCAACCCACCAAAATAAAAAAACTAACTCTAACAAAAAGCTAGGTATTAGATAGATTTTTTTTATTTTGTGGGTTGGGGGGGGGGTTGTAATGTTAGTGGGTGTTTGCATTTTTATTCAGGTAAAAGAGCTGCTTAACTTAGGGCAAAGCCCTACAAAAGTGGTAGTTTATTCTAGATTAGGTTTTTTATTTTAGGGTGTTTTTTTAAAAAAGTGGGTATTAGAATAGGAATAACATAATTTATGTAAGAACTTACCTGATAAATTCATTTCTTTCATATTAGCAAGAATCCATGAGCTAGTGACGTATGGGATATACATTCCTACCAGGAGGGGCAAAGTTTCCCAAACCTTAAAATGCCTATAAATACACCCCTCACCACACCCACAAATCAGTTTAACGAATAGCCAAGAAGTGGGGTGATAAGAAAAAAGTGCGAAAGCATATAAAATAAGGAATTGGAATAATTGTGCTTTATACAAAAAAATCATAACCACCACAAAAAGGGTGGGCCTCATGGACTCTTGCTAATATGAAAGAAATGAATTTATCAGGTAAGTTCTTACATAAATTATGTTTTCTTTCATGTAATTAGCAAGAGTCCATGAGCTAGTGACGTATGGGATAATGACTACCCAAGATGTGGATCTTTCCACGCAAGAGTCACTAGAGAGGGAGGGATAAAATAAAGACAGCCAATTCCTGCTGAAAATAATCCACACCCAAAATAAAGTTTAATGAAAACATAAGCAGAAGATTCAAACTGAAACCGCTGCCTGAAGTACTTTACTACCAAAAACTGTCAAAATGGTAGAATTTAGTAAAAGTATGCAAAGAGGACCAAGTTGCTGCTTTGCAAATCTGATCAATCGAAGCTTCATTCCTAAATGCCCAGGAAGTAGAAACTGACCTAGTAGAATGAGCTGTAATCCTTTGAGGCAGAGTTTTACCCGACTCGACATAGGCATGATGAATTAAAGATTTCAACCAAGATGCCAAAGAAATGGCAGAAGCTTTCTGGCTTTTTCTAGAACCAGAAAAGATGAAAAATAGACTAGAAGTCTTTCGGAAAGACTTAGTAGCTTCAACATAATATTACAAAGCTCTAACAACATCCAAAGAATGCAATGATTTCTCCTTAGAATTCTTAGGATTAGGACATAATGAAGGAACCACAATTTCTCTACTAATGTTGTTAGAATACACAACCTTAGGAAAAAATTCAAAAGAAGTTCGCAACACCGCCTTATCCTGATGAAAAATCAGAAAAGGAGACTCACAAGAAAGAGCAGATAATTCAGAGACTCTTCTGGCAGAAGAGATGGCCAAAAGAAACAAAACTTTCCAAGAAAGAAGTTTAATGTCCAAATGAATGCATGGGTTCAAAAGGAGGAGCTAGAAGAGCCCCCAGAACCAAATTCAAACTCCAAGGAGGAGAAATTGACTGAATGACAGGTTTTATACGAACCAAGTCTTGTACAAAACAATGAATATCAGGAAGATTAGCAATCTTTCTGTGAAAAAGAACAGAAAGGGCAGAGATTTGTCCTGTCAAGGAACTTGCGGACAAACCTTTATCTAAACCATCCTGAAGAAACTGTAAAAAATTCTCGGAATTCTAAAAGAATGCCAGGAAAAAATGATGAAAAGACACTAAGAAATATAAGTCTTCCAGACTCTATAATATATCTCTCTAGATACAGATTTACGAGCCTGTAACATAGTATTAATCACAGAGTCAGAGAAACCTCTTTGACCAAGAATCAAGCGTTCAATCTCCATACCCTTAAATTTAAAGATTTGAGATCCTGATGGAAAAAAGGACCTTGCGACAGAAGCTCTGGTCTTAACGGAAGAGCCCACGGTTAGCAAGAGGCCATCCGAAAAAGAATCCGTCCATGCTGGAGCTACCAGCAGAACAAACGAGCATTCCTTCAGAATCTTGGAGATTAATCTTGGAAGAAGAACTAGAGGCGGAGAGATATAGGCAGGATGATACTTCCAAGGAAGTGATAATGCATTCACTGCCTCCGCCTGAGGATCCCGGGATCTGAACAGATACCTGGGAAGTTTCTTGTTTAGATGAGAAACCATCAGATCTATTTCTGGAAGTTAACACATTTGAACAATGTGAAGAAATACCTCTGGGTGAAGAGACCATTCACCCGGATACAACGTTTGACGACTGAGATAATCCGCTTCCCAATTGTCTATACCTGGGAAATGAACCGCAGAGATTAGACAGGAGCTGGATTCCACCCAAACCAGAATTCGAGATACTTCTTTCATAGCCAGAGGACTGTGAGTCCCTCCTTGATGATTGATGTATGCCACAGTTGTGACATTGTCTGTCTGAAAACAAATGAACGACTCTCTCTTCAGAAGAGGCCAAGACTGAAGAGCTCTGAAAATTACACGGAGTTCCAAAATATTGATCGGTAATCTCACCTCCTGAGATTCCCAAACCCCTTGTGCCGTCAGAGACCCCCACACAGCTCCCCAACCTGTAAGACTTGTATCTGTTGAAACTACAGTCCAGGTCGGAAGAACAAAAGAAGCCCCCTGAACTAAATGATGGTGATCTGTCCACCACGTCAGAGAGTGTCGTACAATCGGTTTTAAAGATATTTAACGTGAGATATCTTTGTGTAATCCCTGCACCATTGGTTCAGCATACAGAGCTGAAGAGGTCGCATGTGAAAATGAGCAAAGGAGATCGCGTCCGATGCAGCAGACATAAGACCTAAAATTTCCATGCATAAGGCTACCAAAGGGAATGATTGTGACTGAAGGTTTTGACAAGCTGATATCAATGTTAGACTTCTCTTGTCTGACAAAGACAGAGTCATAGACACTGAATCTACCTGGAAACCTAAAAAGGTTACCCTTGTCTGAGGAATCAAAGAACTATTTGGTAAATTGATCCTCCAACCATGATCTTGAAGAAACAACACAAGTCGATTCGTATGAGATTCTGTTAAATGTGAAGACTGAGCAAGTACCAAGATATCATCCAAATAAGGAAATGCCAATACCCTGTTCTCTGAATACAGACAGAAGGGCACCGAGAACCTTTGTAAAAATTCTTGGAGCTGATGCTAAGCCAAACGGTAGAGCCACAAAATTGGTAATGCTTGTCTAAAAAAGAGAATCTCAGAAACTAAAAGTGATCTGGATGAATCGGAATATGCAGATATGCATCCTGTAAATCTATTGTAGACATATAATGCCCTTGCTGAACAAAAGGCAGGATAGCCCTTACAGTTACCATTTTGAATGTTGGTATCCTTACATAACGATTCAATATTGATAGATCCGGAACTGGTCTGAAGGAATTGACCTTGTTTGGTACAATGAAGAGATAGAATAAAACCCCAGCCCCTGTTCCAGAACTGGAACTGGCATAATTACTCCAGCCAACTCTAGATCTGAAACACATTTCAGAAATGCTTGAGCCTTTGCTGGGTTTACTGGGACACGGGAAAGAAAAAAATCTCTTTGCAGGAGGCCTTAACTTGAAGCCAATTCTGTACCCTTCTGAAACAATGTTCTGAAACCAGAGATTGTGAACGGAATTGATCCAAATTTCTTTGAAAAGAACGTAAACTGCCCCATACCAGCTGAGCTGGAATGAGGGCCGCACCTTCATGGGGACTTAGGAGCTGGCTTTGGGTTTCTATAAGGCTTGGATATATTCCAAAGTGAAGAAGGTTTCCAAACTGATACCGCTCCTGAGGATGAAGGATCAGGCTTTTGTTCCTTGTTGTGATGAAAGGAACGAAAACAATTATTAGACCTAAATTTACCTCAGATTTTTTATCCTGTGGTAAAAAAGTTCCCTTCCTTCCAGTAACAGTTGAGATAAAAGAATCCAACTGAGAACCGAATAATTTATTACCCTGGAAAGAAAGGGATAGCAAAGTTGACTTAGAAGACATATCAGCATTCCAAGTTTTAAGCCATAAAGCTCTTCTAGCTAAAATAGTTAGAGACATATACCTGACATCAATTCTAATTATATCAAAGATGGCATCACAAATAAAATAATTAGCATGTTATAGAATAATAATGCTATGAGAATTATGATCTGTTACTTGTTGCGCTAAAGCTTCTAACCAAAAAGTTGAAGCTGCAGCAACATCCGCTAAAAATATAGCAGGAGTAGAGACAGCCCCTTTAACCTTAGGGATTTTGTCCCAAACTCTAATCTGTCAGATGGCACAGGATAAAATTGCTTAAAACGTTTTAAAAGGAGTAAATGAATTACCCAAATTATTCCATTCCCTGGAAATTACTTCAGAAATAGCATCAGGGACAGGAAACACTTCTGGAATAACTACAGGAGATTTAAAAACCTTATTTAAACGTTTAGTTTTAGTATCAAGAGGACCAGAATCCTCTATTTCTAATGCAATTAATACTTCTTTAAATAAAGAACGAATAAATTCCATCTTGAACAAATACAAAGATTTATCAGCATCAACCTCTGAGACAGAAACCTCTGAACCAGAAGAACCATTATCAGTATCAGAATAATAATGTTCATTTAAAAATTCATCTGAAAAAAGAGAAGTTTTAAAAGACTTTTATGTATACTAGAAGGAGAAATAACAGACATAACCTTCTTAATGGATTTAGAAACAAAATCTCTTATGTTATCAGGAACACTCTGAGTATTAGATGTTGACGGAACAGCAACAGGTAATGTAACAGTACTAAAGGAAATTTTATCTGCATTAACAAGTTTGTCATAACATTTAATACAAACAACAGCTGAAGGAACAGATACCAAAAGTGATACACTTAGCTTTGGTAGCTCCAGCACCGGGCAGCGATTTTCCTGAAGTATCTTCTGACTCAGTTGCAACGTGGAACATCTTGCGATATGTAATAGAAAAAACAACATATAAAGCAAAATTGATCAAATTCCTTAAATGACAGTTTCAGGAATGGGAAAAAAAATGCCAGTGAACAAGCTTCTAGCAACCAGAAGCAATAAATAATGAGACTTAAATAATGTGGAGACAAAAGTGACGCCCATATTTTTTTAGCGCCAAATAAGACGCCCACATTATTTGGCGCCTAAATGCTTTTTGGCGCCAAAAATGACGCCACATCCGGAACGCCGACACTTTTGACGCAAAAGAACGTCAAAAAATGACGCAACTTCCGGCGACACGTATGACACCGGAAACAGAAAAAAATTTTGCGCCAAAAAAGTCAGCGCCAAGAATGACGCAATAAAATGAAGCATTTTCAGCCCCCGCGAGCCTAACAGCCCACAGGGAAAAAGTCAAATTTTTTAAGGTAAGAAAAAATGATTGAATCAAATGCATTATCCCAAATATGAAACTGACTGTCTGAAAATAAGGAATGTTGAACATCCTGAGTCAAGGCAAATAAATGTTTGAATACATATATTTAGAACTTTATAAAAAAGTGCCCAACCATAGCTTAGAGTGTCACAGAAAATAAGACTTATTTACCCCAGGACACTCATCTACATGTTTGTAGAAAACCAAACCAGTACTGAAACGAGAATCAGTAGAGGTAATGGTACATATATAAGAGTATATCGTCGATCTGAAAAGGGAGGTAAGAGATGAATTTCTACGACCGATAACAGAGAACCTATAAAATAGACCCCGTAGAAGGAGATCATTGAATTCAAATAGGCAATACTCTCCTCACATCCCTCTGACATTCACTGCACGCTGAGAGGAAAACCGGGCTCCAACCTGCTGCGGAGCGCATATCAACGTAGAATCTAGCACAAACTTACTTCACCACCTCCATAGGAGGCAAAGTTTGTAAAACTGATTTGTGGGTGTGGTGAGGGGTGTATTTATAGGCATTTTAAGGTTTGGGAAACTTTGCCCCTCCTGGTAGGAATGTATATCCCATACGTCACTAGCTCATGGACTCTTGCTAATTACATGAAAGAAAATTTGTTTTGTTTTTTTTCGTTTTTGGGTGGGTTTTTATTTTTAGATTAGGGCTTGGGCATTTCATAAACAAGCTGAATGCCCTTTTAAGGGCAGGAAAAAGAGCTAAATGCCCCTTTAAGGGCAATGTCCATACAAATGCCCTTTTCAGGGCAATGGGTAGATTAGGTTTTACTTTATTTTTATTTTGTGGGTTTGGGGGGTGGGGGTGTGTATACTGTTAGGGTGTGTTTGTTTTGTTTTGTAGCAAAAGTGCTGTTAACTTTAGAGCAATGCCCTACAAAGGGCCCTTTTAAGGGCCCTTGGTAGTTTATTCTAGATTAGGCTTTTTTTTTTTCTTTCTTTTTTTTTAAAGGGTATTAGAATAGGAATAATTTTCATTGGTTTTGATCATTTCATTTGTTATTTTTTTGTAATGGTAGGTTTTTTAATTTTAAGTAATTTTAGAGCTAGATTTATCAAAGCTGAGGCGGACAGGGGTGCGTATACGTGCCCCTGTACGCCTCAGCTCGTCTGTGGCGGGGTGAAATTACCCACAGGTAATCACCATTGCACACAAGCACAATTTTGCGCTCGTGTGCAATCCCGCCCCCTGCCCGCGCAGAGTCAATCATGCAGGAGCTGTCAATCTCCTCGGTCGGACTCGACCGCGGAGATTGAATTTCGGCACCTTAGAGGTGGAGAAGAGGTTAGGGAAGCGGCGGTCTGGTGCCAGCTGCTTTTTAAATTATGGCGAGCGAGTTCTTGTGAGAACTTGCAGCCGTAGGGCTTTGATAAATCGAGTCCTTAGTGTTTTTTATTTTTTGTAATGTAAGGTTTTAGTGTAAGGCAGGTTAGGTTTTATATCACAGGTAAGTTTGTATTTATTTTAACTAGGTACTATTACTATTAGTTAGGTAACTATTTACTAACTAGTCTACCTAGTTAAAATAAATGCAAACTTACCTGTAAAATTTAAATAATTCCTAAGCTCGCTACAATACAATTTTATTTCACAGGTAAGTATTTAGTTTTAAATAGGAATTATTTATTTAATAATTGTACGTTTAATTTAGCTCTATTTAATTATGTTAAAGTTAGGGGGTGTTAGGGTAAGGCTTAGGGGTTAATATATAGTTTAATTTAGGTTGTTGCAATGTGGGGGGCTGGCGGTTGAGGGGTTAATAGCTTTATTTAGTGGCGGCGATGTCGGGGAGCGACGGAATAGGGGTTAATAGATTTATCATAGTGTGGGCGATGTTGGTGTGCAGGAGAATAGGGGTTAATAACTTTAGTATAGTGACAGCAATGTTGGGGATGGCAGATTAGGGCTTAATAGCTTTATTTAGGTAGCAGGGATATTGAGAGCAGAAGATTAGGGGTTAATAACATTATGTAGGTGCCGGTGATGTCAGGGGCAGCAGATTAGGGGTGTTTAGACTCGGGGTTTCTGTTAGGGTGTTAGGTTTAAAAATAACTTTATTTTTCCCTATAGACATCAATGGGGCTGCGTTACAGAGCTTTTCATTCCGCGATCACAGGTGTTAGGCTTTTTTCTGACCTGCTCTCCCCATTGATATCTATGGGGAAAGCGTGCACGAGCACTTATATTGTGTGCGGTATAGAGCTCAATGCAACCATATCACACGCACAAGCCGGCTGTTTGAAAACTTGTAATGGCTGCGCTATAGGGGGTTAAATAACACATCTTTTGTTGCATTTGTTAATTTCCCTATAGCGCACATAACTCGTAATCTAGCTGAAGGTGTTTTATAGAATATCACCAGACCAGGGAGCTTTAGAGAATTGGGCCCTTAGAGAAAACAATGGAAAAGATTTTTAGTACCACTCTGTCCAAATTCCAACCCCCCCCCCCACACATATATATATATATATATATATATATATATATATATATATATATATATATATATATACATATATATAAATATATATACAGATGTATTTATGTATTTGAGTATATACATCTTTACAGGCAGAAAGACCGAACAGGCGAAATGCGTCAGCAGCACAGATGTTTTTTAGTTTCTTAACTGTTGAGGTTCTCCTTTTGAGCCTACCTTAAGTTACTTTTAATTCAATTTAATTTACTAGCGCAACTATGTTTGCCAAGTGGGATGCCAATAGCAGGTGTCATATTTAGTCCTTAGTCTTCTGTTTGATCAGTGAAACTTCATCAGTTACAAGCAAACTTTACTTCACCAGCTCACATGCACGGCGATGCTGCAGAGGCTAGGGAATGTATGATTATAGCAGCTCACATTAGATTTATATTTCTCCATCCGTATTTATTTTGATGCTACACTAATAGGGTATTGTTCACTTATTACATATTTGATTGCAACCTGCCTTCCAGAGTACTTAGAACTGATCTAATACATATGGGCACGATATGACAGGGGACCTCTGTCACACCAGTACCAAATAGGTTAACAGTCATGTATTCCGTTGAATAATATTATTATACTTTGATGAAGTGGTGGACACATTACATGTTAATCCCATCTGATACCATAATTACGCAATATACAATCAATTGACTCACAACACAGGGACAATCGGTTGTTTGGCCGATATTACAATACACGGTACATTGTATCCAATTTTCCCTGTGCCAATTAATATAGTCACACCAGTATCAAGACGGTTGACGCCCACTTTGCTTATAAGACTGCTAACGCATAATCAAGATTTGAAGTTGAACTGGATATCATTGTTGGCTGCTATCATGCAGTCATTTGTCTACATAACCTCCAGTGACTATTATTAGAGATCTTCATTTAGCCTAGACATCTGTATAAGTTCAGTAATAAGCGCAATAATAATAAGCTGACAGTGGAACATTATTTGACTGCAGTTATGCAGCTAATCTTCCACAATCTATGACCTATATGCATTGTATACCACACATGTTCAAGCACAACACTATTACTGATAAAGAAGTATCAATATATTTTCTTTACACACCTTGCTCCATGTGGCCCAAGTGTACTGTCACTATCTGTTGAGGGTCATACATGTTAGACCAGGTGATAAAGACAAATGAACCTGCTCAACGGAGCACCCCTGGGGTATGTAGTTATGGATTCCAAATTGTTATAGGCACTGATAGAGTGAGGGTAGTAGATATGTGAATAATATCCTCGGGCGGCAAACAAATGTTCCCAGTGCGTTCTGCACACGCACAAAAAAGTAATAGTTAATCCAGTTGTTGGGAAAAATAAGCGCTCCAAGCCCAGAAGTATGTAAAAATTCAATTTTTATTCCAAACAGTTAAAAAACATACAAAAATTGAATAAAAAGTGGTAAGCACTAAAGTGCAAAAACAAGTTGTAGAACAGGTACAAAAAACAGCAAACGTTACGTGCTCTATGCACTTGGTCACTGAGCAGTGAATTTTTTACATACTTCTGGGCTTGGAGCGCTTATTTTTCCCAACAACTGGATGAACTTAGACCAGGTGATAGCTGCACAACAATAACATCATAGCTGTCACGGATACTGGGCTGCAGGGGCTGAACCCTTACCTCCCCCACCCCCCAACAGCCTCACCCCTGTTGTTTCTCAGTGGTTTTGGGCTCCTCAGAGCAACCACAATCCCTGGAAGCTTTGGTTTGCTTGTCTTGTGAAAAGCTGGTGTATGACCATGAAAACCCTCCTAGGGCGGCTGGGCTCCTGGAACTCCCGGTTGGCCACAGGACAGTAGGACACCTGCAGTCCTGCTTTACACCTTAATTTTACCCCTGGTCGCTCCAGCAACCATGTGCCCCAGAGCTCTGCTCTTTTGAGGATTAGTAGCCCCTAGGGAGGACAAGAGGTGGGGGAATTACGATAGGGGAGCTGCTTTGGGAACCAAGGGTTTTGGGCACCCCTACCCCCATAACTTCAATGGGCTGTATCTCCGTTCCCCAATAACGAATCAAGTGCTGCCACTCCCCTGAGATCACCCCAAAACCGTCACCACTGTGTCCTGGGATTCTGTGATACTATGGTTGCTATGGAGGCGCCGGTCAATCTGGAGGGGCGGGAATGGCGGGAAAACTGTGGCATTGTCTCCCTGTCTAATCAAGATGAGCTGTCTGTATAAAAGGAGTGTGTGTTTTCAATAAAATCAGTTCTTGTTTCACCTGAATGCTAGTCTGTCTAGTTATTTGGGTGGGCTCCTGTTAGAATCACTTTCCTGGGCTACATAGCCACTTGTTCCAGGCAGAGGAAGGACCCGGTCAACGGCGCTACCCAGTCGGGGTAGCGGGGAGTCCGTCACAATAGCCCTTTATGTCATACTACATGTGCTTAATGATTCATGGTTGCTAACATAGCAGTGTTAAGTACACTGTACACTCATCTGAGCATTTTGTGTGGCTTTAGTGCACAGAGGATTTATTGTGACACACTAGTTGGCTATTGTTAGCAGCCTATTATTTTCTAGCCACTTATGGCTCACATGTTGCAATCTTAGGTAATTATACCCATGTAATCACCTTCACCCCACTGTGATTCTGCAATTTAACTCCCTTCAACCCACTTATTCTAGAAGAATTGGCTCTAATACAATAGATATTAGTTAGGTGATGTGGTGCACCTTTATTTTAAGGGACAGTCAAGTATAAATTAAACTTTCATTATTCAGATAGGACTTTTAATTTTAATTGACTTTCCAATTTACTTTTATCATCAAATTTGCTTTTTTCTCTTTGTATTCTTAGTTTAAACTAAACATAGGTAGGCTCATATGCTAATTTCTAAGCCTTTGAGGGCTGCCTCTTATCACATGCTTTTTAAATCTCTTTTCAACACAAAGAGACAGAAAGTACATGTGGGCTATATAGATAACACTGTGTTCAGGCACAGAAAGTTATTTAAGATCTAGCACAATACAATGCTAAATTTAAGACAATAGATAATAAACAGTCACAGTCATGTGATCAGGGGGCTGGAAGAAGGTTCCTAGATACAAGGTGATTACAGAGGTAAAAAGTATATTAATATAACTGTGTTGGTTATGCAAAACTGGGGAATGAGTAATAAAGGGATTATCTATCTTTTAAAACAATAACAATTCTTGGTTGACTGTCCCTTTAAGGCCAGATACTATGTCACATTACCATTTATACCGTATATCCAGTTGTAGCCTCACAGTTTCAATTTTAACCATTTGTATGTATGTTTCGGTACTTTATTTTAATAAACTCAATAAAAGTTATATTTAATTTCTACTGGAAATCATTTGCCTTTTAGTCTGGGCATAGAGTGCTAGATTTGATTCTTTTGGTGGATTTCCTTTATCCACAATTGTTTGAACAAGAGAGTCTTTACAGGCATACACACAATTTCTTTGGAGCACTTTGCTGTTAAGTAGAAGAAAACATGTAAAAGCATATTAATGCAATATTCATTTTTAATAAAGTGTTATACTGTGTATTTACTGTAAATATTTCACATAGCAGAACATGTTCTATGTATTTATAAATAGATATTCCTATTTATACCTGTAAATATGTATACCTATATATAATCATGTATATATAGGTATAAATATATATTTGTGCAAAAAGCATCTATATATATAAAAATGTATTTATGAATAAATAGCACATATTCTTCTATGTGAAGAACATTCATATTTTTATGTTGGATTGGCACACTTGGGAATATGTGATCGTGTTTGTGTGCAAGTAGGGTGTTTTCTTTTCGAGAATACATTATCGGGCGTGCAAAATTCTTATTTAGTTTTTTTACATGAGAGTGAAAATCCAACGTGTGTAAAAAGCTTACTTCTTGCAGAGTAATGCTCAAGCAGGAGAATTAAATAACGCTCCATTTGTAATCTGGCCCATAGTCTTTATATATGCATGTATTTAAATTTTATGTTCTATGTTATACATGGCATAGAATAAAATCATCTTGAAAAGGTAGAGGGAATTTTTAGATTAAAGTGGATTTTTTTTTTCTGTGATCTCAGTGAAATTATAAATTTCTGTATATTATTAAATATTGTTTATAAGTTATTAGCATACCTCCTTAGAAAAGTATAATCAAATTGCTTAAAAACCCTTATCTAAAGACAAACAAAAATTCTCATAGATTTTAATAATGAGTTTTGTAGAAAAGTCGTCATAATCTTTTTCAAGGGATTAGTAAATAGTCAACAGTAAGCATATTGGAACATGTGAAGTAAAGTTAGTATTAAATGCACAGTTAACACCTTGTGATTACAGTTTTTCTGCTATCTTGCAATAAATTAACATACTACTAGGTGGATGTGAAAAATGAGATTGATGATTGATGGAAATGGGTTTTTTTACAGCTAAACCCCACCTACAGTTTGCTTTGTTTTGAGGAGCCAAACTGGATTTACTTGAGTAGAAACAGCTAGGCACAGCCATTTAGTTAGTAAAAGTTCCATTGTTCATTTGTTATTTTCTGATAATCTCTTGCAAGGCCAATTAGGGTAAGATACGTTGCAGGGTTGGGTTTGTGATGTGTGTTGTGCACATTTGTCAGACTTGGAAAACTTATAGTCACATTACAGGAAAAAAAGGGGCAAATTAAATAATGAAAGTGTATTGTAACCTCAAAATGTTTAATGTCCTTTTAATATGCAATAAACAGTCTCTTACCAAAGTAGCACAAACAGTCAATTCCAGGTATGAAGCAAGCACCAGAGGCTTGAGCATTGATAACATCTGCACCACATTTCAGTAACAAGGTGACAGTTTCCACATCTTGTTTGAGGATGGCTATATGAAGAGCAGTCTCACCTAGGAAAGAGCAAGGCATATATAGTATACTAAAATATCTATATTAAAACTCATAATGTTTATGGTACCTGACTGTCATTATCACATGAAGTCTTTCTTTGTTTCTGGGGAACTGTTGGAAATTGAAGGATAAAAGATGGCTAACAGTTGGCCAACCCATAAAAAGGCAGAGAACAACACATGCTCCTTGTCAGTTTGTAAGAGGGAACATAATTTATTATAAAGTATGTGTTGGGGCTGAAAAAGTTCCTAGTAAGCAAGAAAAATCACAATGGCTGCTGAAAATCCTGCTGATTAATGTATTTGCATTTGTCTGCACTATACAACCCTTTATTCACTTAAATAGTTTATTAGCAAACAGTCTTTAATAAGCCATACATCATCTGAGCATAAACTAATTAAAATACCACAAATCAGTACTATCAGCCCACACTACTCTTCTCTACCTTCTCACCATCTGCTCATGTAACGCAACACTGTGTAACTCGGTTCTTCCTTCCTGGGAAATGGTGGAATGTAAGGAATGTGCAGTATATATGTGTAGCTTTCTACATATGGATCACTATTTTACTAGTTGTTACTAATGTAGGGAAAATTTATTTATTGATACAGATTTCTGCTGTATGTTCCTCATACTGCAGAAAATGTGCTTATGAGAAAAGATTACTTAAAGTGGCACTAAACTGCTGAGCACAACTACAGTTGTGTGGTTACTACTCACCATGATACTGCTTTCTTCCTATACCTGCAACTGTCATTAAAGGGACAGCCTAGTCAAAATTCAACTTTAATTAATCAGATAGAGCATGCAATTTTTAACAAGATTCCAATTAACTTTTACAGATCAGATACATTATCTGCTTTTTGACAGCTGTACTTTGCATTTTGGAAAGCAGTAGAGTTACAGTTTTTTTGCATAGTTAAAACATTTAAAGTAACAAATATAAAAAGCTCTCAGACTCAGTGGTAATAAAGAGAATGTAGACCTCCTGCTGTGCATTGTGCATGCTAAACTGAAGTGCATGATAAGGTTTGTCAAGAAGATCAATATCACTGACTGTGCACAACTTGTGTCACAGGGTACAAGAATATTTAAATTCCATCATGACAGCGCCTATTGTGAACATGCAGAACTTCATTAACCAGCATTTTTTAAGGGTTACAATATAAAACAGTTTTGAAGAGAGACGCAGGCACAAAAAGAAAAAAAAAAGCATTTTGTGCAGCAAACATGTTATTGTAGTTGTATCCAACAGATAAATGTCCCTTTAAAAGGCACTTTAAACACATTTCTGTCATGCATATGAAAGACCGACGGTTAATGATGTGAAAGCATTCTTTGCATGAAATTAAATCAGTTTCAATTTATATTCTTTAAAGGAATCTTCCTTTTGTTATTTTCTATTACTTTGTTTGAATTTCTCATCTTCTTGTGTGTCAAAGCAACACTTCCTCTGATTGACAGAGACATCAATAAATGATGTTGCTAAGCAGATATTGTTAACAAAGGAAATGTCACAAGCTTGCTAAAGCATTGCTCATTTGTAGGTGTAGGGAAGTATATCATATTTCATTTTATAGTATTTGTAGTGAAAATATGGCACCTAGCATGATATGATATTTAGTCACAATATAAATAATTTTACATGCACATTTTGAAATGGAGTAGGACTTATGGACCTTGCCTTGACATAGGACAGTCAAGATATGGTACTAGCCCCTTCATATAAGTTTGGGGACAGTGTGCAGGTGACTGTTTTCTCTTGCTTGAAAATTGTGTTTGTATCTTGATCTTGCAGCAGCCTATTAAGATTGGGATTTGTGCTCAAGCTTTATTTTTTTCACTTGTTTTGCTTTACAACTTGTATAGCTAGTATTAACGGACAACCTACTAATATCTTTGATAGGTTAATGGGGTGAAGCTTAAATAAGCCTAATTAGATATGTTCTATATAGGTTGTAAACACATCCAAAACATGTGTACAGTTTAACTGATTTTATTGAATTTCATTTAAAATCTATAAAAGTAGGATTCACCTATAAGATTAGCCTGGACATTGCAAGATGAGCTCACATGTACAAATCAAGTAGATACATCAATACCTCAAATAATGTTTAAGAGGGGTTTTTGGTAGGCAGGGCTGCTGTTTTTATCTGCACACAGGCCAATACCTGATAATATGACATTTTGATTGAATCAAGAACTATTGGGAGTCAAAGAATTAGTAATTACTGGCCAAGTGACAGAAAGTGCATTCTGGGAATAGGACATTAGGGAAGGCATGCACAGTTAGTGACAGATATATTCCCAATGAGAACTATATACAAATGGATTCCTCCTCTGTATGAATATGCTACCTTGTGATTTATATTTTCTACAATAAATAATGCAATAAATAATAGTTATAGCTATACAACACTGTTAGACATTTTCTGTATTTTTCTTAGTTTTTCAGTTATACTGACTAATGCTTGGTGTTCTGAATTATAAGCATATTGCATCCAACACAATTTATTTGATATTTTAAATATATATAGAGTATATTTTTGCTAAATAGGGTAAAGCAAAGATGGGTCTCTCAGACTTCACTGTAAAAAACATACGCAGATTTGCATGTGAAACAGTCAACTGATCTGAATTCTGAAATATTGAGCACAAGTATTTTACATGAGCTTTCACCAACAATCACTGTTCTAAAAACCAGCAGTTCAATAGGACTCTTATGAAACAACTTTACTTTTGAAAATTAAAATAAATTAAACTTATTGATTAAATATACAGTATTCTTAAATTTCAATGGAATATATTGAATTAACCAATCTTTATATTGGTCCCCTTTTCGTAATCTAAGCACCATACAAAAGCATGTTCAGACAGACATAACCACTTAGGAATTCCTCCCTGTGTGAGATCAGCTAAGTGTTTTAAAACCTAACTAGGATCAATAATCATCTTCTAAAGGAAGTGGTAAAAGTGGACTTAATCTTTACTGCACTGTAGGACTTGTTTGGATGTAACAAACAGTAACATCTAAGAATGTGTAGATGAAAGGTAAATCCTGCATACTGAGTTACTGTATGAAAATGACAATGCGCCAACCTCCTTGGAATGTGCACCCCTTATTTTATTTCATGCATTTTTATTCACCTTACATTTTGTTTCTAGGATGTATTTATTTTTTCTACATGTGTGGTGTGAATGAGACAAACGAGGTATTAAGAGCCACAAATACTAATGCTTAGTCACTTTAATGCACATTAAAGGGTCATAATCCTCATATGCTAAATCACTTGAAAGTGATGAAGCATAAAATTAGGAATTCATTATCAAGACCAAAATGTACGTTGTTTTAATAGAAATCCAAATCCTGACAATAAATAATTCACAAATAAATATTTCCTGAAAAACAACGTAATCGTGGCCCCGTCTGTAATAAAACATTATTTTCATGTGTTTTGTTCTACTATGTTTATTTCTTCCCTTCTAGCACCTTTAACAAATCATTTTTATTTGATTAAAAAAAATTCACTAAAATGAATTTGCTTCGCTGTTAGATAAATTAATGTCATAAAATTAATCATTTATCAAACTGAAATCTTTGGAGGCGGAAAGCCATAGACTACTTCTAGTATGCATCCAAATGAATTTAGAATTAGCTAAACAGCATTTAAAACCTCTCCTTCTGTAATAATATCATTGGATGCCAAGTCACTGGGGAGATGGTAAGCTCTTGAATGTATACTACACAGTGTGATAGATTGGCTTTATAGAATAACACAGTATGATGTGTTTATTTTTTCAATTACTTCAAGAAGAAGAATATGGAGCTTTGATGACCTTATTAGTCTTGTAATAGGAGCTGTGCTGGTTTCTTGAAGGGTTGCAAAGTCTTGCCAATTTTATCCTTAGTGGATACAAGACTATTTTTTTGTGTGTTTGTATTTATATTAAACCGTTGTCATTAAAGAGACATTCAAATGCCATAATTAAATTCACTAATCCCTTAGAGCATGTCATTTTTTTATCACTAACCCAAGATAGTAAGGTGTTTAATCCTTGCAAAGTGGTTAACCATATGGGTAAAGTCTTACTAGGATGCCACAAGAATTGCAACTTCAAGGTAGGAAATGACTAGTGATTGGCAGCTATGTGTGACTGAATTTCCCATTTTCTACTCTGCTGTAATGAAAATAAATACCATGATATCACAAGAATGAAACAAAATGTGAAATAAATGTGATAAAATAATAAAAAATGAAGACTAACAAAAGTGTACTAAATACTCATAAAAAGTTCTTTATAAGGATATGTGTGTAATTTTCGAAATCTTCGATCTTCTATTTTCCTTTGATCCTCATATAGAAAGAGAGAAAGAAATGCCACATAGCGTGATTCTGTGATTATTCAAGATGCAGAATGCGTGTTTACAAATGCTTACTCACATGAGATGGAGCTATAGCCTAGCTCAGGTTTATGCGCACACCCGGTATTATACTGTTGGGTAAACAGTTGCTTGAGCCGGATTTAGGTAAAAAGATTTATTAAAATACAAATGTAAAAAGCGTCACAAGGGCTGCAAGAAGCACCAAATATACATAGGGTTGGCAATACAATTAAGTAGTTGCTCGCATTGAGCTTATACACAGTACTAGAAACTTAGGTCAGGAGTGCAGAAACTTAACCACACAACCTTTCCATTCAGAGTCCAGCATATGTTGCTCTCCTTACTGGTGTGCAGAATTTTGGAAAGACGCCAAGGGTAAGAGACAATGTATCCGACGTACGTTTCGCAAAGGAGCTTTTTCAAGGAATGGTGTGCGCATGTCTGAAAGTCTTATTTAAGTGTTTCTGATTTATTGAGCCGGATATCCGGTATTGAGTCCTCCATTTTGGAAGTGGGCATATTTCTGATTATCCCTTCTTATCCCGCCGTTACTTGTGCACAGGAATCATAATTATTATTTCTATATATATGAGTTAAGGGCAATAGTGATTTTATCTCAATTAACATTTATAAACATCCTAACTATAAGACAATTTTCGCTAGCAGGTCTAATACATAGCGTATCATTCTATGACATTTGAGAATTCTTGTGTGACATATCGGTTTAGATCACATTATTCATCACTTGTACTCTCATACTATTTATTCATAACAAGGATATACATGTTTGAACTAAACATCACAACAAATTTGCCTTTAAAACATATCTACATAGTATCTATATAGATTAAATTTCCCACAACTAGTACTATTTGGTAACTTTCTCAGGCTATATGAAGCAGTGTGTTCTTTTCAATCAGACACAGAGTTTTATCAGGATATCGATAATTTTTATATTATCTGATTTCACTATAAAGATATAAAATGCTGGGGGAATTTTCTGATAATAGGGACTGAGTTATATCTTTATTTTTATAAGAAGTGATGTAACTCAAAATCCTTGTTAAGGCCGTTCGGTATGAAACTATCCATAATGTGGATCCATTTCATCTCAAGCCGACCCAATTGATTTTGTACATCACCTCCTCTCCAGCTATATTCTACCTTCCTAATACCAAGGAAGTCAAGATCTTCTATTCTCCTATTGTGTATTCTATCGAAATGTGCTGATAATGAGTGTTTTTGGAGGCCTTTTTCTATGTTGTAAATATGTTCATTTAGTCTGACTTTCAGAAGCCTAGAGGTGCGACCAATGTAAATTAAATTGCACGAGCATCTTAGTAGATATATTACGTTCTTACTGTTACATGTAATGAACTGATTAATATCATAAGTTTTATTGCCATCAACAGAATGAAATATGTTACAAACTCTTGGTCCCTTTTTCATTTTCTTGCAAGCATTACAAAACTGACACCTTCTGAAGCCTGCTTGTGGAGATGATAACCAGTTAACATTAGGGTTTATTCTTTCCACTTTTGTAATATTATGTGAAAGTTGTAATTTTAAATTAGGTACCTTTTTAAAGATTATATTTGGTTTATCCTCTATAATTTCTGACATACTAGGGTCTCTAAAGAGAATACCCCAATGTTTTTGTATAATGTCTCTGACTTCTTTACTCTGAGTACTATGTTGTAGAATGAGTCTACTTGCTGTTTTTGTGTTGTTTAATGCCGATATTTCTTTATCTCTTTGTTTGTAATGTAATAATTCTTTCCTATCTAGTTTTGCAACTTCCTCTATTTTTTCCTCTAAGAAGGCTTTAGGATAGTTTTTTTCTTTAAATCTATCTTTTAACACTTTCGCTTGAGTCTGAAATACAGTTTCGTCTTTACAGTTGCGTCTCAGACGAACGAATTGCCCCTTTGGTATATTCCTTAACCAATGTTTCTGATGACAGCTGTCAAGACTGATATAATTATTCACATCGATACTTTTAAAAAAATTTTTTGTTTTCAGTGTATTGTCCTCTATGTAGATTTCCAAATCGAGGAATTCTACCTTAGTTTTACTATGGGTCCATGTTAATACTATGTTGAACTCATTGTTTGCCAGATATTGTTTAAATTCGTCCAACTGACCTACTGTTCCTGACCAAATCAGGAACAGGTCGTCTATGTAACGACGATAGGACACCAGATATTGCGCCCAGGGGGAATTATGGATGTAGATGTTTTCCCAATTAGCCATATATAAATTGGCGTAGCTGGGCGCAAATCTGGTGGCCATCGCCGTTCCACTAATCTGAAGATAATAGTCATTGTTAAACCAGAAAAAGTTGGTCTCAAGGATAATCCTAATTCCCTCCAAAATAAAATGTAATTGTTTAGGGTCAAGGGTAGTGTCTTCTTCTAAGATGTTTTGTACTGATCTAATACCTAACTCTTTATCTATGATGGTATAGAGAGATGTTACATCTCCAGTTACTAATAGCCAATCTTTATTCCATTTGATGTGTTCAAGATCATTTAATATACTAATTGTATCTTTTAAGTACGATTTTGTATTTTTGACATATGTTTGTAAAAACGTATCTATATAAGCTGATAAATTGCTAGTATGGGATCAATTCACATACTAGCAATTTATCAGCTTATATAGATACGTTTTTACAAACATATGTCAAAAATACAAAATCGTACTTAAAAGATACAATTAGTATATTAAATGATCTTGAACACATCAAATGGAATAAAGATTGGCTATTAGTAACTGGAGATGTAACATCTCTCTATACCATCATAGATAAAGAGTTAGGTATTAGATCAGTACAAAACATCTTAGAAGAAGACACTACCCTTGACCCTAAACAATTACATTTTATTTTGGAGGGAATTAGGATTATCCTTGAGACCAACTTTTTCTGGTTTAACAATGACTATTATCTTCAGATTAGTGGAACGGCGATGGGCACCAGATTTGCGCCCAGCTACGCCAATTTATATATGGCTAATTGGGAAAACATCTACATCCATAATTCCCCCTGGGCGCAATATCTGGTGTCCTATCGTCGTTACATAGACGACCTGTTCCTGATTTGGTCAGGAACAGTAGGTCAGTTGGACGAATTTAAACAATATCTGGCAAACAATGAGTTCAACATAGTATTAACATGGACCCATAGTAAAACTAAGGTAGAATTCCTCGATTTGGAAATCTACATAAAGGACAATACACTGAAAACAAAAAATTTTTTTAAAAGTATCGATGTGAATAATTATATCAGTCTTGACAGCTGTCATCAGAAACATTGGTTAAGGAATATACCAAAGGGGCAATTCGTTCGTCTGAGACGCAACTGTAAAGACGAAACTGTATTTCAGACTCAAGCGAAAGTGTTAAAAGATAGATTTAAAGAAAAAAACTATCCTAAAGCCTTCTTAGAGGAAAAAATAGAGGAAGTTGCAAAACTAGATAGGAAAGAATTATTACATTACAAACAAAGAGATAAAGAAATATCGGCATTAAACAACACAAAAACAGCAAGTAGACTCATTCTACAACATAGTACTCAGAGTAAAGAAGTCAGAGACATTATACAAAAACATTGGGGTATTCTCTTTAGAGACCCTAGTATGTCAGAAATTATAGAGGATAAACCAAATATAATCTTTAAAAAGGTACCTAATTTAAAATTACAACTTTCACATAATATTACAAAAGTGGAAAGAATAAACCCTAATGTTAACTGGTTATCATCTCCACAAGCAGGCTTCAGAAGGTGTCAGTTTTGTAATGCTTGCAAGAAAATGAAAAAGGGACCAAGAGTTTGTAACATATTTCATTCTGTTGATGGCAATAAAACTTATGATATTAATCAGTTCATTACATGTAACAGTAAGAACGTAATATATCTACTAAGATGCTCGTGCAATTTAATTTACATTGGTCGCACCTCTAGGCTTCTGAAAGTCAGACTAAATGAACATATTTACAACATAGAAAAAGGCCTCCAAAAACACTCATCAGCACATTTCGATAGAATACACAATAGGAGAATAGAAGATCTTGACTTCCTTGGTATTAGGAAGGTAGAATATAGCTGGAGAGGAGGTGATGTACAAAATCAATTGGGTCGGCTTGAGATGAAATGGATCCACATTATGGATAGTTTCATACCGAACGGCCTTAACAAGGATTTTGAGTTACATCACTTCTTATAAAAATAAAGATATAACTCAGTCCCTATTATCAGAAAATTCCCCCAGCATTTTATATCTTTATAGTGAAATCAGATAATATAAAAATTATCGATATCCTGATAAAACTCTGTGTCTGATTGAAAAGAACACACTGCTTCATATAGCCTGAGAAAGTTACCAAATAGTACTAGTTGTGGGAAATTTAATCTATATAGATACTATGTAGATATGTTTTAAAGGCAAATTTGTTGTGATGTTTAGTTCAAACATGTATATCCTTGTTATGAATAAATAGTATGAGAGTACAAGTGATGAATAATGTGATCTAAACCGATATGTCACACAAGAATTCTCAAATGTCATAGAATGATACGCTATGTATTAGACCTGCTAGCGAAAATTGTCTTATAGTTAGGATGTTTATAAATGTTAATTGAGATAAAATCACTATTGCCCTTAACTCATATATATAGAAATAATAATTATGATTCCTGTGCACAAGTAACGGCGGGATAAGAAGGGATAATCAGAAATATGCCCACTTCCAAAATGGAGGACTCAATACCGGATATCCGGCTCAATAAATCAGAAACACTTAAATAAGACTTTCAGACATGCGCACACCATTCCTTGAAAAAGCTCCTTTGCGAAACGTACGTCGGATACATTGTTTCTTACCCTTGGCGTCTTTCCAAGATTCTGCACACCAGTAAGGAGAGCAACATATGCTGGACTCTGAATGGAAAGGTTGTGTGGTTAAGTTTCTGCACTCCTGACCTAAGTTTCTAGTACTGTGTATAAGCTCAATGCGAGCAACTACTTAATTGTATTGCCAACCCTATGTATATTTGGTGCTTCTTGCAGCCCTTGTGACGCTTTTTACATTTGTATTTTAATAAATCTTTTTACCTAAATCCGGCTCAAGCAACTGTTTACCCAACAGTATAATACCGGGTGTGCGCATAAACCTGAGCTAGGCTATAGCTCCATCTCATGTGAGTAAGCATTTGTAAACACGCATTCTGCATCTTGAATAATCACAGAATCACGCTATGTGGCATTTCTTTCTCTCTTTCTATATGAGGATCAAAGGAAAATAGAAGATCGAAGATTTCGAAAATTACACACATATCCTTATAAAGAACTTTTTATGAGTATTTAGTACACTTTTGTTAGTCTTCATTTTCTACTCTGCTGTAATGTTTATGGCTCTTGAGCTGGACTTTGCGTATGTGTTTAACCACATTAAACAATTAGCTGGCATCAGTAATGCAAAAAAATGACATCTAAAAATTAGTGCATGTAATTTTTACATGAATATATTTTTTCCAGACTTGTAAATAAGTGTTCCCAAACATACCTTTGTATTTATGGGATGTCATGGGCTCATTGATTAAAGATGGCACATGTTCCAATATCACTTTCATCACTTCCTTTTTTCCATTCAATATAGCAGCATGGAGAATAGTTTCTCCTAGGTTCCCTGAGTAGTAAAGACATATCAGCATATTTACAAAAATAAAATGGTATTCAAACAGAAGGTAGATTTTGCATGTTTAGCAGAGTCATATAATACTTCTTTTAACTTGTAATAAAGTAATTACTAATGCTGTGCTTTGCTATCCCCTATATATATATATATATATATATATATATATATATATATATATAGACATGCACAGGCAGACTATGACATATTTTAGCAAACAGTCACGTAGGCATGAGTTAATAGTTCAACAAATATCTGGATGTCCAGTTAAAGGTATACAGATATCTTTATTTCTTTGATGTGCTTATAGGAAGGCTTTTTTTAAAATATATAACAATTTTTTAATATTATTTTTTAATGGAGGTTCCTATACTGTGAAAAAACTATGCTTGTGAGGTGGGTCACAGTCACTGGAAATGTTGCTTATTAGCTAGTGAGCAATCAGTTTACACAGACATGCACTTCCTGTTAGCTTAAAATAAACAGCTGAACATAAATTCCAGGAGGAAAATTGGTTTATTATGTTTAAAGGGACACTGAACCCACATTTTTTTCTTTTGTGATTCAGATAGAGCATAACATTTTAAGCAACTTTCTAATTTACTCCTATTATCAAATTTTCTTTATTCTCTTGGTATCTTTATTTGAAATGCAAGAATGTAAGTTTAGATCCCGGACCATTTTTGGTGAACAACCTGGGTTGTCCTTGCTGATTGGTGGATAAATTCATCCACCAATTAAAAAGTGCTGTCCGGTGTACTCAACCAAAAAAAAAAAAAAAAGCTTAGATGCCTTCTTTTTCAACTAAAGATAGCAAGAGAACAAAGAAAAATTGATAATAGGAGTAAATTAGAAAGTTGCTTAAAATTGCATGCTCTATTTGAATCACAAAAGAAAAAATTTGGTTCAGTGTCCCTTTAAATAATAAAAAAATAATACCTTAAAACTGTCAATTAACATTGAAGTAAAATTTCAAATAATCCATTTGTATAAAAATACTCATACCTTAATTATTAATTAGTTTGTGAATTAATATGTTGCTATATGGGTGGAACAGGTACTTTTGAAACACAGGAATAAATATAGCAAATTAAACAAATTTGCTTTTTGAAGAAACCAAAAGTTAAATTCCCTTAGCTACTGCTATGGGTCTGGTTTGTATTTGTAGCTGACTAGTTTGTTTGATGACACATTTGTCTTGCTACCGCATTTCCTTTTTTCAAGCAGGTGCATAACTTAAAATGATATACTTACTTTTATGAGAAATAATGATGAGCAACTATTCTTTTAAGGGACAGTAAAGTCAAAAACAAACTTTCATCATTTAAATAGGGCATATCATTTTAAACAACTTTCCAGTTTACATTCATTACCAATTTTACTTTATTCTCTTGGTATTCTTAGTTGAAAGCTAAATCTAAGAGGTTCATATGC
The DNA here is from genome assembly GCF_027579735.1 of Bombina bombina. Lineage (NCBI taxonomy): Eukaryota > Metazoa > Chordata > Amphibia > Anura > Bombinatoridae > Bombina > Bombina bombina. The sequence continues at coordinate 361,534,186 of NC_069502.1, forward strand.
TAATTTCTTAGACCTTGAAGGCTGCCTCTAATTTGAAAGCATTTTGATAGTTTTTCACCACTAGAGGGCGTTAGTTAGTTAGCCAATCAGTGCTCCTAGGAGCAAGCACTGATTGGCTAAAAATGCAACTCTGTCAAAAGAACTGAAATAAGGGGGCAGTTTGCAGAGGCATAGATACAAGGTAATCACAGAGGTAAAAAGTATATTATTATAACTGTGTTGGTTATGCAAAATTGGGGAATGGGAAATAAAGGAATTATCTGGTGTTTACTGTCCCTTTAATAGTGTTTTGACTACAATGCATTAGAAGGTATAGTTACAAGAAAAAAATTGTGAATCCTTTGGAATTTTCTGAATTTCTGCGTTGATTATTCATACTATGTAGTCTGAGCTTCATCTAAGTCACAATTATAGACAAGCACAATCTGACCAAACAAATAATACACATACAGTTGTACTTTTCAATTTTTATTAAAGACATTAAATGATCATTGACTGGAAAAAAGTTGGAGTCAGATGTTTCATTTAAAGGGACATGAAACCCAAAATTTGAGTTTTATTTCCCCTCAAGAAGACGAGATTGGAAGTGTGGGTTGCAAAGATGCCCTGCCCTTTAAATACAGGTAAATAAAGCCTCATAACCAACAAATCTGTTCTTCTCAAGAAAGACTGGTTATTGTGAACCATGCCTTGATTTCATCAACTTTCACAGGACTTTAGAAGAAACCTTACAGTAATGCAAGAAACTGGAAAAGTTTACAAAGTATTGCTAAACACCTGGGTGTTCATAAATCCATGTTAAGCCATAAGGGGGCCTATCTATCAAGCTCCGTACAGAGCTTGAGGGCCTGTGTTTACTCGTCAGAAACACAAGTTATGGAGCAGCGGTTTAAAGACCACTGCTCCATAACTCTGTCCGCCTGCTCTGATGAGGCGGACAGGAATCGCCGGAATTCAACCCGATCGAGTAAGATCGGGTTGATTGACACCCCCCTGCTGGTGGCCAATTGGCCGCAAGTCTGCAGGGAGCGGCGTTGCACTCTTGTGAGCTGCTGGTGCAATGCTGAATACGGAGAGCATATTGCTCTCCGCATTCAACGATGTCTGTCGGACCTGATCCGCACTGTCGAATCAGGTCCGACAGACATTTCATAAATAGACCTCATAGTCTACAAATGTAGAAAATTCAGGACTGGTGCTACTCTCCCTAGTAGTATTCTGCAAAGATCACTCCAAGAGCACAGCAGGCAATCCTAAGAAAGGTGAGATAAAAACTCAAGGGTAATAACAAAAGACCTCTAGAAAATTCTAAAACGTGTGATAGTCTTTGTTCATGGTCCTGCTATCAAACAAACACTGAACAAGAATGGTGTCCATGGAAGGACACCACAAAGAAGATCACTGCAGTCTAAAAAATAAGCATTGCAGCAAATCTCAAGTTTGCCTAAGACCACCTCAATGTTTTCTAACACTTCTGGGAAAAATGTGCTGTGGACAAATTTGCTGCCTCAGGGCCTGGATGCCTTGCAATAATTGAGGTAACAAATAATTCAAAAGTGTATTCAGATATTTTACAGGAGAATGTCAGGGCAGCAGTCCGTGATCTCAAGCTGAAGATGTAAAGCGCACAAGTAATTCAACTAAAGAATGGCTGAGAAAAAGAAGATTTGCGTTCTGGAATAGCCAAGTCAGAGTCCTGAACTTAACCCGGTTGACCTGAAGAGGGCTGTGCAATCAAGAAAACCCAGAAATATTGATCAACTGAATCAGATTTGTAGGGAGGAATGATTCATAATTAATCTTCATTATTGTGCAAGACTTATAAGCAGCTACAGGAAACATTTGGTGGAGACTGTTGCTGCTAAATGAGAAACTATTATACTAAATTTGAGTGTTCACATTTTCCAGCCTACACTGTGAATGATTACTCAATGTCTTCAGAACAAAATTGAAAAGTACAACTGTTTTTGTGTTATTATTTTACTAAAAGGTGGAGAGATATAGCTTTTCTTCGAAGTACTAATAATTTAATTCAATTTGGTGCAGACCCAGGCATAGAAATATGAATATACATAAAATACAAATGTAAAAAAAAAGGAAGGGAATTGAGCATTTTTTAAACGTATCAAACAATATTATTTTATTAGTAGAAAAACGGATATAGTAAGAAATTAGGCAAAAAATATTTGTGCATCAAATTGGCATCAATCCAAGCTTTACAAACATATGGTAAAACAACTTTTATTAATAAAATACATTCATGCAATATTAAAACCCAAATTATCATTAATTCACTAAATATAAGATGTAGGAGCCATATAGTATACAGCAACACCAATACTGCTCACTGACCCCCCTAAGTTGTAAAAAGGGTATTGTCAAGGCAGATAACAGATAAAAAATATGTTGTAAATCAATACCATAAATCAACGGCTTAAATATTTTGTATGTTTCAGTGACACTGCAACATCCATGCTGCCAAACTGACCTCTCCCATAAGACACATGGAGGATAAACTGGATCTATGTCATTCCAGAGGAGCAATCACATAAATGTATTATATACACACAGATTTAAGACAGCACAACATAAGGATGGTATCAATAATCATAACATCAATAAAAAAAACTCAATGGGACAGTATACATCAATTTTCCTATAACTGCAAGTCATAACATAATTTATGTAAGAACTTACCTGATAAATTCATGTCTTTCATATTGGCAAGAGTCCATGAGCTAGTGACGTATGGGATATACAATCCTACCAGGAGAGGCACAGTTTCCCAAACCTCAAAATGCCTATAAATACACCCCTCACCACACCCACAATTCAGTTTAACAAATAGTCAAGAAGTGGGGTGATAAAGAAAGGAGTAAAAAGCATCAACAAAGGAATTTGGAAATAATTGTGCTTTATACAAAAAAATTATAACCACCATAAAAAGGGTGGGCCTCATGGACTCTTGCCAATATGAAAGAAATGAATTTATCAGGTAAGTTCTTACATAAATTATGTTTTCTTTCATGTAATTGGCAAGAGTCCATGAGCTAGTGATGTATGGGATAGCAATACCCAAGATGTGGAACTCCACGCAAGAGTCACTAGAGAGGGAGGGATAAAAATAAAAACAGCCATTTTCCGCTGAAAAAATTAATCCACAACCCAATATATATATATATTTTCTCATAAATGTGAGGAAAAAACTTAAATCAAAAGCAGAAAAATCAAACTGAAATAGCTGCCTGAAGAACTTTTCTACCAAAAACTGCTTCCGAAGAAGCAAATACATCAAAATGGTAGAATTTAGTAAATGTATGCAAAGAATACCAAGTAGCAGCTTTGCAAATCTGATCAACTGAAGCTTCATTCTTAAAAGCCCAGGAAGTGGAAACTGATCTAGTAGAATGAGCTGTAATTCTCTGAGGCGGGGCTTGACCCGACTCCAAATAGGCTTGATGAATAAAACGTTTTAACCACGAGGCCAAGAAAATGGCAGAAGCCTTCTGACCTTTCCTGGAACCAGAAAAGATAACAAATAGACTAGAAGTCTTCCTGAAATATTTAGTAGCTTCAACAAAATATTTCAAAGCTCTCACCACATCCAAAGAATGTAAAGATCTCTCCAAATTCTTAGTATTAGGACACAAGGAAGGAACAACAATTTCTCTATTAATGTTGTTAGAATTTACAACCTTAGGTAGGAATTTAAATGAAGTCCGCTAAACTGCCTTATCCTGATGAAAAATCAGAAAAGGAGATTCCGGGGCTGGCTTCTTTTTCGTCAGTAAGAAGGATGGTAGACTACAGAGCCCTAAATAACATCACTATCAAGAATCGCTATCCTATTCAGTTGATCACTGAACTTTATGATTCACTCCAAAATGCTTGCTACTTCACTAAGTTGGATCAATGTGGGGCATACAATCTTGTTCGTATATTCCCGGGGCATACAATCTTGTTTGTATTTTCCCAGGGCATGAATGGAAGACTGCCTTTAACACAAGATCAGGGCATTACAAATACCTTGTAATGCTGTTTGGGCTGTGTAACGCCCCTGCAGTCTTCCAGGTATTTGTCAACGATGTCTTCCGTGACCTTTTCAATCGCACTGTCATCATCTATCTGGATGACATCCTTATTTTCTCCTCCACTCTTGAGGAGCATCATGAACATGTGAGACAGGTACTTATTTGCTTCAAAAACAATTCCCTGGTAGCCAAACTGAAAAAAATGTGAGTTTGACCAAGTGCAGATCCAGTTCCTTGGCTATGTTATCTCGCAGGGGGGTTTGCCATGGATCATTCTAAGCTCACCGCAGTCTTGGAATGGCCTCAACCCCCCTCATTAAAGAAACTAGAGAGATTTGTGGGGCTCTCTAATTATTGCCATAAGTTTATAAAGAACTTCTCCCAAATAGTTGCTCCCCTCACTGAGTTAACTAAACGGAATTAAGACTGCAAGAATTAGCCTCCCAAAGCCGTGGATGCCTTCTCTCACCACACATCTCCTCCTCTCTGAAGCTGGGTCCTTGAGCTCTTGGCACGAATCGGCAGTAATGTAAGTACTTGTTCACTTACATTCTCTGCCCAAGTATAGGTGTTACTTAGTGTTCTCTTGGGTGTTGTATTCCTGTATTCTGGATTGCTTTACTGATACTGAACTCTGCTTGTCTGACTACTCTGCCTGCTTATTCCCTGAACTACTGGATTGCTATACTGTTGCTGAACTCTGCTTGTCTGACCACTCTGCCTGCTTAACCCCTGAACTACTGGATTGCTATTCTGTTGCTAAGCTCTGCTTGTCTGACCATTCTATTGGTTTACCCCTGAACTGTTATACTACTGGATATCCTTTTGTTGCTGACTCCTGCCTGTTCCCGGTCCTTCTATTGGTTTACCCCTGAACTGCTATACTGCTGGATTGTCTTCCTGTTGCCACTGAGAACTGCCCTGCCTGCTGTGAGTACTGTTTACCTCATTTCACAAACTCTCTCTGCTCTGGGATATTTCCTATCATTCCACTTGATGCCGGGACTACTGGCCAAGTTTGGTCTGAAAGTGAAATATCCCACGAGCATTACATATATATTTATACATGTATCTCCTCTTAGGTGGAAGATGTAGTCTGTATAGCCAGCATTGTTACAAGTTTACTCTTTCAGTTCTGACGTTTGGTTTGTTTGGTAAGGATCTATTGTTCTCTCTATCCATTCTTTGTATCATAGGTATCCTCCTATAATCTAAATGAGCACAGTTGTATATATAATATAATGCATATTGGCCTATACAGAGTTTACACAGTGGAGCCACTTTCTTTCACACTACGCCTAATACGTTTATATTGTTGTACACAAATGAGATCATGGCAATGCCTACTACCTTAATATATCTGCCTTTGGCATACCAATGTTTGGTCAGTTGATTCTTATCTGCACTCCCTAAATACTATTGATACCTGTTCACTAATGCGACTCACCTGTCGATGGGTATAGGGCCCATACCCAGATGACAGGATTTAAATTATGCAAAAAGGAGACATATAATGTTTTACCTTATTATTATAGTACTGATGCATCCAAACTTTGCTCTGAGCTAACACAGGCCATATTATATTCTACCATTACAGAGGCAGTCACAAACTCATGATCTCCTCTGGAGTTATTTCCATTTTTTTCCATTTTTCATTTGTCAGTCAGTACCACACTTTGCATAGTTCCGAGTATATGTAAAAATGATATTAAAATGCCCTCACTTCATAGCAACTTCATAACAATATTAATCTATGTGGTCAACTTCTTATATCCCCAATAGTAATTGGCATATGGATAACAGGTCTCTCACACACCTAAGGGTTTATATATATATATATATATATATATATATATATATATATATATATATACATAAAAAAATTCTGAGGACGGACAGTTTTTGTCCGAAAACGTTTACATAAAAGTAAAGTGACATTTGCAAAGAACCGTGGAGTGCTCTTCTTTTGTGCAGTTATATATATATATATATATATATATATATATATATATATACATACACCATAATAAACCAACTAATATCTCTTGTATCACCTGAAATTATAAGATCCCTTGCCCTACTGCCTGACCAGTTTCCACCCCCCCCCCCCCATATATAGTACTCTGGCACTTTGTGATTGTAACCAGAGACTTATCTCTCATTTTTTCCTTAAAACATACCGCATTTGTTATTATATTTAAATGTTCTCTATTTTAATTAAACGTGTTGAAAAAATAATACTTTTAACCATGCTTAGGTGTCTCATATATGTCTTCAGCTATATTCATAGTCCTTATGTGACATGATTCACAATTTATTATCTTTCTACCTATATTATAATTAGCTCATACGAGACACCTCTTTAACATACTTTATGCTATTGTATATATATTTATTATGTGAGACATTTCAAATCAATACAAAACTTAGAAAAAGTTACTATTACTTTTATTTTTATTTGTATTTTGAAAATGTGAGGTTCATCTCTTACATGTTTAAACTATTCTGTGATGTAACAGATATGATTGAAAATGTATATCAATGCAATTTCTGTATCAGCACGCTGTTATTGAATATTTAACCTCAATAAAAAAATTAAATTAAAAAAAACAAAAAAATAACTAGGTAGCATATGTTCTAGTTAGTTTTAGGTTGCGATAGAACAGCAGTGTGAAATGGACAATCTGGAAATTTAGGGCTAGAGAAATCTTTGTGGGTTGTGGCTACTAAATTAATATTTGGATTTTTGTAGTGCCCTCATAGAAATACCCTTAATTGAGATAATAGAAAATGTGTACATTTGAATATAAAAACTGCCTTTTTAATAGGATGTTCTATACAGCATTTTGCTTAATGTACCATGTTTCTCACCTTAAATACCATTATTACATTTAATTCCAAATCCTTTATAGCTATAATATAAGGTGTTTGATGAGATAGCAATATTCAGGAAAAACATAATTTATGTAAGAACTTAATTTCTTTCATATTGTCAACAGTCCATGAGCTAGTGACGTATGGGATATACAATCCTACCAGGAGGGGCAAAGTTTCCCAAACCTCAAAATGCCTATAAATACACCACTCACCACACCCACAATTCAGTTTATTGAATAGCCAAGAAGTGGGATGATAAAGAAAGGAGTAAAAAGCATCAACAAAGGAATTTGGAAATAATTGTGCTTTATACAAAAAATCATAACCACCATAAAAAGGGTGGGCCTCATGGACTCTTGCCAATATGAAAGAAATGAATTTATCAGGTAAGTTCTTGCATAAATTATGTTTTCTTTCATGTAATTGGCAAGAGTCCATGAGCTTGTGACGTATGGGATAGCAATACCCAAGATGTGGAACTCCACGCAAGAGTCACTAGAGTGGGGGGGATAAAAATAAAAACAGCCATTTTTCGCTAAAAAAAATTAATCCACAACCCAAAATATAAGTTAATTCTCATGAATGAAAAGAAAAAACTTAAAACATAAGCATAAGAATCAAACTGAAACAGCTGCCTGAAGAACGTTTCTACCAAAAACTGCTTCCGAAGAAGTGAATACATCAAAACGGTAGAATTTAGTAAATGTATGCAAAGAAGACCAAGTTGCTGCTTTGCAAATATGATCAAATGAAGCTTCATTCTTAAAAGCCCACATAGTGGAGACTGATCTAGTAGAATGAGCTGTAATTCTCTGAGGCGGGGCTTGACCTGACTCCAAATAAGCTTGATGAATCAAAAGCTTTAACCACGAGGCCAAGGAAACCGCAGAAGCCTTCTGACCTTTCCTAGAACCAGAAAAGATAACAAATAGACTACAAGTCTTCCTGAAATCTTTAGTATATTCAACATAATATTTCAAAGCTCTTACCACATCCAAAGAATGTAAGGATCTCTCCAAATAATTATTAGGATTAGGACACAAGGAAGGGACAACAATTTCTCTATTAATGTTGTTAGAATTCACAACCTTAGGTAAGAATTTAAATGAAGTCCACAAAACTGCCTTATCCTGATGAAAATTCAGAAAAGGAGATTCACAAGAAAGAGCAGATAATTCAGAAACTCTTCTAGCAGAATAGACGGCCAAAAGGAACAACACTTTCCAAGAAAGCAGTTTAATGTCCAAAGAATGCATAGGCTCAAATGGAAGAGCCTGTAAAGCCTTCAAAACTAAATTAAGACTCCAAGGAGGAGAGATTAATTTAATGACAGGCTTGATACGAACCAAAGCCTGTACAAAACAGTGAATATCTGGAAGCTTAGCAATCTTTCTATAAAATAAAACAGAAAGAGCAGAGATTTGTCCCTTCAAGGAACTTGCAGACAAACCCTTATCCAAACCATCCTGAAGGAACTGTAAAACTCTAGGAATTCTGAAAGAATGCCCAGAGAATTTATGAGAAGAACACCATGAAATATAAGTCTTCCAAACCTGATAATAAATCTTTCTAGAAACAGATTTACAAGCCTGTAACATAGTATTAATCACTGAGTCAGAAAAACCTCTATAACTAAGCACTAGGCGTTCAATTTCCATACCTTCAAATTTAATGATTTGAGATCCTGATGGAAAAACGGACTTTGAGACAGAAGGTCCGGCCTTAATGGAAGAGGCCAAGGTTGGCAACTGGACATCCGAACAAGATCCGCATACCAAAACCTGTGAGGCCATGCTGGAGCTACCAGCAACACAAATCATTGTTCCATGATGATTTTGGAGATGACTCTTGGAAGAAGAACTAGAGGTGGGAAAATATAAGCAGGTTGGTAATGCCAAGGAAGTGTCAACGCATCCACTGCTTCCGCCTGAGGATCCCTGAACCTGGACAGGTACCTGGGTAATTTCTTGTTTAGATGAGAAGCCATCATATCAATTTCTGGAAGACCCCATATCTGAACAATCTGAGAAAACACATCTGGATGGAGGGACAACTCCCCCGGATATAAAGTCTGATGGCTGAGATAATCCACTTCCCAATTGTCTACACCTGGGATATGAACCACAGAAATTAGACAAGAGCTGGATTCCGCCCAAGAAAGTATCTGAGATACTTCTTTCATAGCTTGGGGACTGTGAGTCCCACCCTGATGATTGATATATGCCACAGTTGTGATATTGTCTGTCTGAAAACAAATGAACGGTTCTCGCTTCAACAGAGGCCAAATCTGAAGAGCCCTGAAAATTGCACGGAGTTCCAAAATATTGATTGGTAATCTCGCCTCTTGAGATTTCCAAACCCCTTGTGCTGTCAGAGATCCCCAAACAGCTCCCCAACCTGAAAGACTCGCATCTGTTGTGATCACAGTCCACAGACGAACAAAAGAGGCCCCTAGTATTATGTGATGGTGATCTAACCACCAAGTTAGATATAGTCGAACATTGGGAATTAAGGATATTAATTGTGATATCCTTGTATAATCCCTGCACCATTGATTCGGCATACAAAGCTGGAGAGGTCTCATATGAAAACGAGCAAAGGGGATCACGTCCGATGCTGCAGTCATGAGACCTAAAACTTCCATGCAAAAAGCTACTGAATGGAATCATTGAGACAGAAGGTTCCGACAAGCTGAAACAAATTGTAATCGTCTCTTGTCTGTTAGAGACAGTCATAGACACTGAATCTATCTGGAAACCTAAAAAGGTGACCCTTGTCTGAGGAATCAAGGAACTTTTTGTTAAATTGATCCTCCAACCATGTCTTTGAAGAAACAACACTAGTTGATTTATGTGAGATTCTGCAGAATGTAAAGACTGAGCTAGTACCAAGATATCGTCCAAATAAGGAAACACCGCAATACCCCGTTCTCTGATTACAGAGAGTAGGGCACCGAGAACCTTTGAAAAGATTCTTGGAGCTGTCGCTAGGCCAAAAAGAAGAGCGATAAATTGGTAATGCTTGTCTAGAAAAGAGAATATCAGAAACTGATAATGATCTGGATTAATCGGAATATGAAGATATGCATCCTGTAAGTCTATTGTGGACATATAATGCCCTTGCTGAACAAAAGGCAGAATAGTCCTTATGGTCACCATTTTGAAAGTTGGTACTCTTACATAACGATTCAAAGAGAGATAGCCCCGTCAACTTTGGGGATCTTTTCCCAAAACTCCAAAGTAACTGCTGGCAAAGGATACAATTTTTTAAACCTTGAAGAAGGAATAAAAGATGTACCAAGCCTATTCCATTGCTTAGAAATCATATCAGAAATAGCATCAGGAACTGGAAAAACCTCTGGAGTAACCACAGGAGGTTTATAAACAGAATTTAAACGTTTACTAGTTTTAATATCAAGCCTGACTCATGGCAAATATAAGTACAATACATATATTTAGAACTTTATATACTGTAAATACATAAAGTGCCAAACCATAGCTGAGAATGTCTTAAGTAATGAAAACATACTTGCCAAAAGACACCCATCCACATATAGCAGATAGCCAAACCAGTAATGAAACGGTTATCAGTAGAGGTAATGGAATATGAGAGTATATCGTCGATCTGAAAAGGGAGGTAGGAGATGACCGATAACAGAGAACCTATGAATTAGATCTTCCGCGAGGAAAACCATTGCATTCAATAGGGGATACTCCCTTTACATCCCTCTGACATTCACTGTATCGGGCTTCAAAATGCCGAGAAGCGCATATCAACGTAGAAATCTTAGCACAAACTTACTTCACCACCTCCATAGGAGGCAAAGTTTGTAAAACTGAATTGTGGGTGTGGTGAGGGGGTGTATTTATAGGCATTTTGAGGTTTGGGAAACTTTGTCCCTCCTGGTAGGATTGTATACCCCCTACGTCACTAGCTCATGGACTCTTGCCAATTACATGAAGGAAAAAGACAATTACATTAACAATAGTGTGGCAAAAGGTCCATATGATGTAAAAAACCTTTACTGTAAAATGAAGTAGGTCTTGGGCAGAGTTAAGGGGACATAGATATAGAAAGATGAAGTGTTATTGATGGGCCTTTATGCTAGGGTCAAGATTTTGAATGTTATTGCTGAGGTTAAGGGAAACCATTGGACAGACTGACAGAGAGATGCAACAGAAGAGGATTATGGTAGAGACATTCATGACGGATTTAAATGAGGCATACAACACTTTGGGAGACCATATTGAGAAGGGGCTGCACTGAGAATGAGTAAAATATGTATTTGTGTAGGAGTAGGTTTGTGTGTTAGGTCTTATAAGTGACATTTATATTCAAAGTGTACAGCAAAGTACTAAGTGAAAAACTGTAGTACGTAAATGGAATTTAGTCTTAGAGCTCAAGCGTTATCCAACATAAATTTTAGTGCAGGCCCTCTTAGAAATCTATTAAGGGTCTGATAATCTAAACATCTCCATTCAGGTGGGATGATCTAAGAACGTCAGCATGGCGAGATCCCTCAAAGAATTTTAGAAACACAAATTTTACCATGAGAGATGTTTATCTCACTATGCAGGGCCCTGTGAAGGAGAAAAAAGGTCTAAAAAATCCCAATGTTTGCGTGTGATTTCTTTCCATGGCAGCGAGTTTCTGATCATTGTGCCCTTTGTGAGGAAAATAATGCATATGTTATTGTAGTGCACATTCTACTACTGCACACACAAACACATATATAAAAACATGAATTTGTAATACCAGCAAAAACATGCAAGTGCTATAAATTGAGCTCTTCCACAGAGGCGTAACTAGAAACCACAGGGCCCAGGTGCAAGAATCTAAGAAGGCCCCCCCCCCCAAAAAAAAGTGAATTTGATATATATCTTTTTTATATAAATAATTAAAACACAGAAAAAAAATGTGAATCAGATTACATGTATGCAAAAAGAGGTACCCTGTGCCCACAGTCTGTGAGATGGTCTGACCCCCTATTACTGTATATAGTGACACTGTTTAACCCACCAGTACTGTATATAGTGAGTCAGTGACACAGTCTGTAATCTGCCGGTGAGATGGCTGGCCTGACCCTACCCGCCCCAGTTCTTTATACAGTGACATGGTCCAGCCCCCCCTGCACTGTATATAGTGGTACTGTATAGACTGACACTATTTACCCCCTGCCCCCCCCCCCCCCATGCTGTAGTAATTTTTGGTTTTTTGAAGCTAGGCCCCCAGTTTTGCCCCTGCTCTTGCAATGTGTTCTAGAGAGTGCGGACCTTTGGTATTTTTTTAATATTGCTTGTTCCTGACAACCTGGCAGTGGTTTATTTAGGTGAGAGTGCAAATCCATGGAATTACATGATGTGTGTGTATATATATATTTAACAAAGACCAGCAAAAATATGCAAGTGGTATGGATTGAGCTCCAGTAATGTTAACAGACAGAACTTGCATTTTAATGGCCCATTTATAATCTGGTATTTTAGTTAACACACTTGTTCCTAACCATGAAATAAAATAAAAAAGATATTAATATTACAAGATCATTCTCATTAATAAAGAAAAATAAATAGATCACCTCTAAAAAAAGGATCAACGTCTTCTCTTTGCAGTAGAGTCTTCATGGTTGAATAGTCATTTGCTCTGGCAGCTTTAAACAAGGCGCTGTTTATTCTAAAATAACAAGACGCTGCATGAACATCAGCAGCACAAATTAAATGTAGTACAGGCAAAGAAAATGCTATTAAGTAGTGTACACTGGGAAGAACAATCCAGTAAACTAAACATAATTAAAATAACGAAGTAAAAAATGCTGAATTCGTCCTATTAAATTACTTCAATTACTGATAATAAATAAATAAAAAACAAACCAAATATTTAAGCATAAATTAGCATTTTTAATCTAAAATGAGTCAATTGACTCTTTTTTTGTAGGTTTCATTTTATTAACAAAATAAAGTAAATTGTAGTCAATTTCTTTATTTTCTCATATAAAAGAGGCAATTTAACATGTATTAGTTTTTTGGGAGCAAGGGCTTATGAAAAATAAATAATCCTAAATAAACCAATGTTTTCACCAAGGTGTGTCCTCCTCCACCAATAGAGATGACGTTCTGACTGATTCAATAAGTAATTATTTTAAGGGACAAGAAACTCAAAATTAAATTTTCAAGTTTCAGATAGAGCAAATATTTATTTAAGAAAAATCCAATTTAATTCTATTAGTGCATTTAATTCTTACTTTGTTTCCTTTATTGAAGAGCATACCTGTAGAATTAGGAGCATGACAGTGTTCCAGAAATCTACACTTTCCTGAACCTACCTAAGTATGCTCTTCAACAAAGGATACCAAAAGAACAAAATCCATTTTAATATAGAAATAGTAAATTAAAACATTTTATAAAATAGCATGCTCTATCTGATTCAGACTTATTTTTGGACTTTACTGCACCCTTTACACTTTTTCAGAGAAAAATACTTAAAATATTAAAGTGGATGTAAATATTTTACATATTGAACTTCCAAATTTGTTCTTAAGCACTCTTTTATCAATACCGCATACTTTTGTAATTTATATAACGAACAAATAAACTTATATTTACGTTAGTAAGTTTGCTCCGTTTTCAGGCTGAGCTCCTCCCATCCATAACTTCCTTCATTTTAAGCGCATAACGTCTAGAGCGGTCCCACCCGCTCTATGACGTACTACCCTTGCGCGTTCTCGATGGGTCCCTTTTGTGCGCATGCGCTTCTAATTTAGTTATTATTGCTGGATTTGCATTACTAATCAGTCAGGCACTTCCAAACCGCTCTTTCAATACTCGAAATATATTGTTACAATTTCAAACAGTTTGCGGAGCAGCATAGATACTTACTTGCAGTTCCTGGGAAATACACGAAGTTTGGAGAAGCGGCCTTTATATGCGCATGCTTAGAGCGTGTGCGCGCAGCACTTCCAAAGCCAGCACAAGTGGTTTTACGCATGCGCATATAAAAGACGCATGCGCAAAAATATAAAATGACGTTACGAAAAAGGGGCTGGACGCCACGGGGTACGCCACATTATTTGTTTAGGGAAATGTCAATCAATGTAAGGAAAGCGGAACAAAATGGCGGGCGGAGGGAGAAACTGAGACTTTTATAGTTATAGAGGTATATACATCGTTTATATATTATGTTTTAACAAAATTCATGAATTAAACTTATGTTATTTTTTGATGATAAAGCAGTTGTGATTGTCGAGTAGCAGTGAGTTTACATCCACTTTAATTCATTCTGCTTTTTACATACATGATATCAAGTTATTAACTGTAAATATCTTTGGAAATGAAAGGTTAAAGAGACATAAAACCCACATTTTTTCTTTCATGATTCAGATAGCTGCTCCTTCAACAAAGGATACCAAGAGAATGAAGCAAATTAGATAATAGAAGTAAATGGGAAAGTTGTTTAAAGTTGTATTCTCTATTTGAAGCATAAAACAATTTGGTTTTCATGTCCCTTTAATGTGAAGCAATGTTTATTTTAGTGTTTCTTTATGATACAGAAGCAATATCACATCACGCCCAAATGTTTATTATCATGGTCTTCCTGCTTCCTCATGTGTTCAAAATGAAAATACAACCTTGAAGCAGTCATTTTAAATCTATCATTATTGAAAACATGTCATGCTTGACTGCTTACCCTAAACAGGAATAAATAGTGCATGTGCTTGGTTTAGTGAAGGTCATGTATTGCAAGTGGCTGTATGTGAATAATGCTGCAATATTCCAGGACTTGATGTATGTAAATCCTTGTTCCTTGGCAATCACAGCACCTGTTCCACTATACACTCAATCTCTGCCATTTTATAATGCTTTAGAATGCTAATGCACTTTCCTATGCAGCTACTGTTCCTATTTCATTATATAACTGATCTTTGCAGTTGTATGTTTGTAGTTTTCTTTGTTTTATCTACTGTATTAAACATTATTTTAACATGTATTACAGTTTTGTTTAGCTTTTGAAAAATTACTGTTTCTCTATGCTGGAAAAAGAAACTTATTTTGTTTATTTTGGTTATCATGGAGTGTCCTGTCCGCAAATAAATCTAAGAGAATTTTAGCTGATTATGGAATTTCGGGTGTGCACAAACTTGCATATTCTAGTAGAAATCATAGTCAAAACAGCTATAACCCTTCAATATGCAAAAAAGAGAGAGATTTTTCTTACTGTGTAATGTATCTTGGATTAAAGTATAAACATTATATAATCACTGCTTGTTTTACCATGCCAGTTTATTTGTTCATCACAGCTAACTCGCTATCCCCACAATATGGGCTAGATTCCAAGTGGTGCGCTAATTTTTTTTCTGATGTGGACGGGTTAGTGTGGGTATTACAAGTTAAAAATAATTTGTTTGTGCAGGAATGAAACACAATGCACGCTAACTTCAGGATCTTGGATATCGTGACTGCTTTAACTTCCTCTTACAATAGATTTCAATGGAGCGTCCTGATTAAAAAAACCTACACTTATCACTTGTGCGCTAACTCGATACCGCGTTAGACCTACAGGGCTAAACTGGAAAGTAGTTATAAATATTTCACATTCCAATGTTCTTCACATAGAAGAAAGTGTTCTTTTTATTTTTAAATATATATTTTTGTATAAATATGATTATTATTTGTAAAATATATATCTATACCTATATATTTATATGAATGTATAGGTACATGTATACATATATATATATATATATATATATATATATATATATATATACACTATCTAAGGAAAGAGAGAAAAATGGCACATAGTAGCGACATTAAAAAAGACAGGGATTTCAGCACTCTTTTACAAAATACTAAGACACTTGTTATGTGATAAAATATCAATATTTTATGTAGCAGTTATACATCCACCCCTACAGGGGTCTGAGCCGTCACACAGCGCAAAATAAAATAAAGAAATAACTAAATTATACCATAACCTCAAACATATAACACAAAAGTAAATATAATACCTCATGTGAGGACATCCAAACACAAAATAAATAAATAATAGGACCGGCCCTATGACAATCCACCCTATACGGTGTAAAACAGCGTAGGCTGTTAGCAAATAAGTAACCAGAATATTAGCATGTAAGTGAGAAATTTGTTCCTCAAGAATATGTTCAGACCATATCAGTTTTAGTGTAAACTGAACTTATAAAAGTCATGATTAACAAATCTCACTTGCCACATCATTTCAAGATATATACTGAAATGTTAACTGGTATAACGGAACTTATAGCAAAACAACATACATAACATTCAATAATGCTTGAATACAAATTTGCAAGAGCGGGTATATCAAGTAGCATGTCTGTGTTAGTTATTGCAACATTGTTAAATCCAAGTTCAGTCTCTGTTTTGAGCAGGTGAAGCGTATTGCAAAGCAGTCTTTGGTTAGTGTGCACATATGCAGATGCAACAGTAGTTGTTAGAAAACTGTAAAGCAGGTAGAGCAGGTAAATAAGTGCTTCAAGGCTGGTGTAATTAGCAAGCAATATAAGTGTAAGTTAGTCAGCCATTTCTCGGACTGATTCAGACAGTCAACACAGCCTCCGTGGGCAGCGAGTGAGAGAGTTGGACACAGGTGTAATACAGGGAGAAGTGTAGGAGGATACTAAGTTGTTAAATAGTATCCCTCTGTCAACCACACTAATCCTGATAATGTGCATACGTAGTTTCACGCAAATAGGTTGTTTTCTTGCATTCACTAACTTCACTTTCGCTAGAGCATAGTTCATATGTTTATAGCCATATAGCACTTCACAACAGCGTACGATATTACCATACTTCAGAGTAGCACAATATACTCTATTCCATCTTGAAAGACTGTTTGGAAATCATCCGCTCGATATAGAAACCGCTCCGTTCCGTATCAAACAAACACCGGCAGCGTGGATGTCACATGGGCCAATCAACTAGCCAACACGTGTTTCACCCCTCGTCATCAGGAACAACGGGCTTCCTCAGGGCGAAACACGTGTTGGCTAGTTGATTGGCCCATGTGACATCCACGCTGCCGGTGTTTGTTTGATACGTCTATATATATGTATGTATATACATATATAATAACAGAATTATCACCTAGCGCCTGATGTTTAAGACCCCTAGCTGAGATAAACTGACCCCTAGTGGTCAATACAATTACAAACTATCAACTTACTATCAAAGCGCCAACACAAATGAGGCAGGGTCTATGACTTTTATACAATATAAAAATAAATTTATTAAGCAATGTATAAAAATATTTAACAATATATAAAAAATATTTTATCCTTAGGATGATGAAAATTCAGTTTTGATGAAATAACTCTAATCCGTTCTTGTTTAAGAACTGTTTATTAAAATAAGCAGACAACGGCTTAAGTACAATTGTATATACATATATAAACAGAAATATATATATATATATATATATATATATATATATATATATACTGTGTATGTATGTGTATGTATATATATATATATATATATATATATATAGTAGTTTTAAGTGAAGGGGTAAAGCACTCACAAAACTGCAGCTTGTAGCTTAGTCCTCTGCCCAGGGGGCTCCCACAAAGAAATAACAACAGATAGGTAATAAGACATGGTGCACTCACTGGGACTTGAATCAATATCCTATTTAAATATCAGTGATGTTTTGGGGTTTCCCCCATCTTAAGACTGATAACATAAGCAGACAAAGCAGCAATCTTACCTGTTAATATACCCTCCACCTAACCATTCCATTCCCAGCGCCATTGCCAGCATTCCGGCGGCCTGTGATGTCACAGAGCATCCGCGATCATGAGACCCGAGGTTCAAGTGACCGTCACTACATATATATCCATTTCGCTTCCCGTTGAAGCAGAGTTCTGGCCCTGTCTCCCCCTCTGGGGGGGGGGGTAGTACATGATCTATAATAGTGTACCTAAGGTCAGCTACTTTATGGCCAGCTTCAGCGAAGTGCCTCACCACCAGTTGGTCAGATTTCTTTTTGTCCAAGGCTGCCCTTATAGCTGTTCTATGGTTGACCATACGAGTCATTAGGGTATCCACCGTCTATCCCACGTAAAATCTTCCACAGGGGCAATGTAGAAGGTACACGATATGGGATGTGGTGCATGTAAGGCTATATTTTAGTTAGTATGTATATAATTAGTGTTATAATCAATCCATATCTAATTACTGCTCTTTTGTAAAATTTACGAAACTTAATTTTATTAAATTTTAAGATAAATAAAGACATGTTATATACCACAACAGTTACATCTGTATTGCATTTTCAAACCTTAATACTATAAATAAAAACAGGTTAATAAGCCTTTACTCCAGGAGTATATAATGAGTTCGGAAGTTCTAGAGCAGTGTTCGTTGCTGAAAATTTTTCGAATCTGTGAACAATCAAGTGATTCTTCCTATAGAAATAAGCATAACCCACGAGTATGGGTTTAAGTTATGCTGTGCCTGTGCTAGCTGCAGAAACTTTTTGTTGTGTTGAGTTACTTGATACTTTTTTTTAATTATTAACAGAGAACTGTTAAAGTTTTTATATTGGGTACAATTTTTATTTTTTTATATTTTAAAGTTGCACTTCTGTTTGTTTATGAAACGTGGTTTTATTTAATTTTAAGTTTAATAAAGATGTTAAGTATCACAATTTAAAAATCTGTGTCTGTATTGCATGTTTAAACCTTAATTCCATAAATAAAAACAGGTTATTAGATGTTTACTCCTGGAGAATATACTGAGTTTGCAAATTATAGAGAAATGCTTAAATAATGCAATACACTTTAACTATACCCCTTAGATTTTAGTTGACTAAAATCTACTGGAGATTTAGTCAACTAAAATCTACTGGAGATTCAGTCGACTAAAACTAGACTAAAACTAAAACAATTCAGATCACTAAAATACAACTAAAACTCAAAAGACTAAAACTAAGACTAAATTGAAATTTGCCGTCAAAATTAACACTGGTTCCGGTCTGTATCCTTTCTGTATAATGTGGTCAAAAGTTTATCCTCCTTTCTATAAATTCTCAAATCCAGGAAATCGATCACCTGCTTATCATAGTTCATCTTGAACTTTAATGTTGGGTGAACAGAATTCATCCCCTCAAACCATTGTAGAAGCTGTTCTTCATCACCCCTCCACAGGAAAAAAGAGATCATCTATATACCTCCTGTAGGATATAATCCTATCATCTTGTAGAGCCAAATTATTTTGTGTTTTGAACTCTGCCATATATAGGTTGGCATACGTTCGAGCCACGTTCAAACCCATGGCAGTTCCAGATACCTGCAGGTAGAAGTCTTTTTTGAACTTAAAGTAGTTCAGCTCTAGGCAAAAGCGTAATAGTTCTACTATAAGTTCTTCAGGGGGTCACACATAGGGATATTTACTTAGCTCTTTGACAATGGCTGTCAACCCCTCTTGAAGTGGTATAACCGTGTATAGACTGGTTATGTCCAAGAACTTCCGGTGGGGGAGGAGTCGTGCAGGTTACCTGTATGCCGGTGCTGTGAGAGGACGCCGTTTCAGCAGCTCCCCGCTCTCCGCTACTTGTCTGGAAGCCTATCCAGACGCTGAGTGTAGCGCTCCGTAGGGCATCGACCCTCTTGAGAGTTTGAAGTTCAGAAGAAGCCTTTTGGTGGCGACTGCCTGGCAGTCTGCTTATACTTTTAATTGTCCTTGCCTGTGAAGGAGTAACTGTGGCCGCTGGAGGAGAGCTGTGGGAACCGCGCTGTTTGCTTCAAGGCTAACGAAGACACCGGTGGCTGGCAGGATAGCGGTACTACATTGGGAGATTGAAGGTGCAGTGGTGGCTGTATCATCGGAGTCCCAGTACCGAGGCAGATTATTCCCTTTGCTGCTCCCTGGTGAGCGGGAGGGTGAAATCCACGACTATTACAACGCTTAAGATACCGGTGACTGGCAGGACACCAAAGCTGCATCGTGAGCTTGAAGGCACAGTAGTTGCAGGTTCAATCGGTGACCCGGTGCTGCAGCAGGGTATGTCCCCAGTTGCTCCATGGTGAGCGTGGAGGGGACTTCAGGATTGTGTCTACGCCTAAAGACCTGGAGTACAGCAAGCTTCAGGTACAGAGCGGATCTACAGTGGGCTGAGACTCGCAATCAAGTCAAGGTAAATCCTCTCCTTCGCTCAGTTGTCTGCTGATGTTATCGCTACATAGACTCCTGGGGAAAAGTAAAAGCTTTAACATCCTCTTAAGGGCTGCTGTTATAGTAATCTGCTATCCTGTTTGAAGCTGGGGTTTCTACATATAAAGCATCTCTCCTGGAAGAGAAAACTTTTCCCTATTTGGGTACTGGGGCAGGCTGCGAGGTTGAAGATATTGTATGAGGACGCTGATCCTCGATCCGTCTCCCAATATTCTATGAGATACCGGTTCCTAGAGCCTTGCTGGTGGGTTAAAAAGCTGATCTGCGGCTTCGTGGAGATTTTTGTGGGTCTCCCCCAAATAGTCAGCATTATTCAGCACTGTGCCGTTATCCTTACTTAATAAGTGAAAGTGCTGTTACTATCTTGCCCTGTTCCCAGCGTGCTAGCCTTGGTGGGCTAGTCCTAACAAATTTTGCTGTCATAGCCGATCATTGCTTGCTAAAGGGTGAGACCAGGAATAACAATACTAAAGAATTTGTCTCTCTGAGAAAAGCCCTAAAAGCACAGAATTTTGAAGCTTGTGAAGACTAAAAAAGCTAATATTCTGATCAAAGACGCTTTACAGTTTGTAGGAAGAACTGTTTTCTTTTTTTTTTTTTTTTTTCTGTTGATGTGTTTGTGCTGTTTTTTGCTGCTTGTTTCATATTACTGCTGGAAATTTATTGATGTGGATTGTAATTCAGGGGGTGGCTATATCAACAAATTGTGTGTTCTTGTATATGGTATAATCTCTCTTGCGAGGAGGTTGAGGTTTAATTTTTGATTAGCAAACGTCTGCTCCACTATTGTCATAATCACAAATGAAACTGCTACGCCTGTATTTTAAGGATATATTAAATATTAGGTTTAGTCTATATGCATAGTGAATGATAGGCTGTTAGGTTAAACTTATTCTCTTTCTGGCTTATTGTTATGGCCAGGATAGTTTAGACCTCCAATTTAGGTTGTGGTGTCTATAAGATCACCCTTTTAAATTTAAGTTTGAGTGTGTGTCCTTTAAGGGTTTTTTTGTGGTTCTGAAGAAATTCAACAGTTCGTTCTGAGGGTAGTAACCCTGCTCGGATTGAAGGTACAGTTTTGGATACTTGGTGGCCTTTATTCGTCAAGAAGGATATCCTCTGGGCCTTTCTATTCTATAAGAAAATATCCACCTGCATCGTTAGGAGTTTTCACTTATAGGAGTCTTTATAATTGGTTGGATCACTTTTTTTTGAGTCTCACTTCACCTCACCTTATTTTTCTTAAAGTCTATTCACTAGCACCAACTCTCTTCCCCTTTTTTTTTTTTTTCTCTCTCTCTTGCTTCTTGCTGTTTCACCAATTGTATGCACAGAGACATACTCTTATTTAATTGGATTATCACTTGCACGTACGGGGTCGGGTTTCTCTGAGCCTCGCCTCTACTATTTTCCTTGCACATCTGATTTATTCAAAATTCTCACCCTCTAATTTATGGATAAGTTTCTAGCCCAGGGGAAACCCTCCTCTCCTAGAATGCTGAGTAAATCTAAAGACAAAAGAGCTAAAGTGCCCGATCCGAGCGCAGATGCCTCAGTAGAACCTATGACTAACCCGCCGGAAACACACTCTTTGATTTCCCAAATGTCCAAATTATTTTCTCCTCAATTTGAGCTGATAAAAAAAGAGTTGGGGTTAATTTCGACAGAAATTACTGCACTATCAACAGAAGTTAGACAATTTTCTCAAAGAATGCAGGAGGCAGAGAGTAGGATTTCTGACCTGGAGGACCAGGTTAATACGCAAGGAAGTGTAATCACCCTCCAGGAGTCTAAAATTTCTACTCTACAGGGACGGCTTGATGATCTCGAAGATAGGGCGAGAAGAAACAATATAAGAATTGTGGGTCTCCCAGAATCCCCTGAATTCGAAGACCTACTTCATTTTACTTCGATGGTGCTACCACAGAGACTGGGAGTCCCACAATCCTTGTTACCCATTACGATTGAGAGAGCCCACAGAATTGGTCCTAAAAAAACCTCAGAAACAGGGCAAGTTAGAAATAGAATGTGTATTTGTAAAGTATTAAACTTTCAGGACAAGATTGAAATAATGAAACTATTTAAGAAATTGAAGGATCCTTTAATTTTTGGTAACAGCAAAGTCCTTCTGTTCCAGGACTTTTCAGTGGAAACCTCTCAGAGAAGACGGACGATGGACACTCTTTGTACTCAGATGATTAATAAAGGTATTCAGGCGCGTATGATTTATCCCGCTAAAATAATAGTTGAGTTTGGGGGATCACGTCACGTCTTCTCGGAGGTGAGGGAAGTTAAAGAATTCCTTATAGATAAATGAGAAGAATAGCTGTTTTTTTTCTTTTCTTAACTATGTAACTTAGTTTTTTTTTGTAGTGTATAATATAATATCATTTCTGATGTATTTGAGGATGTTGGGAAGAATTATTGTTAAAAATTTCTGTGCTGTATGGGATAAGTTAAGGTCGGACGTTTTTTTTTGTTTTTGTTTTGTTTTTTCTTCTTTCTCTCTCCCCCTTCTCCATCCAGACCCGTTTGATAATTAGTTTATTTCAGTACCGTAGGTCATGGGACTAAGAATAACTTCTTGGAATGTGGGTGGGATCTCGTCTCCTCCGAAACGTAAACTTATTATCAAACTCTTAGCTAAGAGTAATCCTGATATTTCTTTCCTCCAGGAAACACACTTGGTAGAATTGGAAGCAAAAAAACTCAAGATTAAGTGGGTAGGGGAAGTGGTTTCATCTGCAGCCGGGGGGAGGAAGTGTGGAGTAGCAATTTTGTTAAGAAAGTCTCTTGACTATAAGATTATTCAGGCCGAGATGGATCCGGAGGCCAGGTTTATTATTCTGCACATTTACATTAACAAGATAAAATTTACACTGTGTAATATTTATGGTCCCAATAAATTCAATCGTGAATTTTGGGACAAAATTAAAACCAAACTATTCCCTTATGTTAAAGAGAATTTAATAATCGGGGGAGACTTTAACATGACTCTATATCCAGAATTGGATAGGCTCTCTACTAAAAATATGTCAGAAAATAGGAGAAGTTCAAAGTATTTCTTGAGATTTTGTTACAAATTACAGGTGTATGATATTTGGCGTAGGCTGAACCCGGATATCCGAAATTTTACCTGTGAATCAAAGGCGCATAGAACATTCTCGCGTATAGATCTTTTTTTGCTTGCTGAGTCTCTTTCAAGTGGTAATTTGGAGGCTGAAATAGGGGAGATCCTGATCTCGGATCACGCTATAATCTCCGTCTCTTTGCTTCTGCAGGAGAGAAAGGGCGATAAGATTCCGAGATTTTTTTATCCGCGGTTTCTTTCTAGTAACCCTAGATATATGTCCTGGTTAAAGGAAAAATGGTATGAGTATGCTAGGCTTAATACTGCATACCTTCATAAAATTTAAATCTTCTGGGAAGCCAGCAAGGCTGTTTTAAGAGGAGAAATTAAGGGGTACTTGAATGTTAGGAATAAGAAAATACGGGCCCGAGATATACAATTGACAAATCAAATAAGAAATGCCTTCCTGAATTACCGTCGTCAGCGATCCAGGAACAATTGGAATACTTATGTTAATGCTAAGAAGGAGAGAGACTCTGTGTTATTGCAAAAATCACAGGAAGAGGAATTAAAAATTAATCTACGGTTTAAGAGTTTTCATGGCAGTTCTGCTAAAAACCTAGCTAGATTAGTCAAAGCTAGAGAAAATAAAAATCATATTCCGGTGTTACAGCATGCAGGGAGGCTTTCCTCTGATTTGGAGGAGATTTCCGGAACCTTCTATGATTATTACAAACATTTATATGCCGAAGGAGATTTTAATTGTGATAGTGAATTGAACTTCTGGTCTGCAATTTCGGTACCTAAAATTCAAGACGAAGATTTGGATATGCTAAATGCTCCTATCACAGCCGAAGAGATAAGTTGCGCAATATCTCGGGCTTAATCAAACAAAGCTGCAGGTCCCGACGGGTTACCCTCGGAATTTTATAAAACTCTTTCCGAGCAGATTATACCAATCTTAGAGAAGCTTTATAACAATTATTTTGGAACGAGTGATGTAGTTTCCTCGTTTTTTTCAGCAGCTAATATATCATTGATTCTCAAAAAAGGAAAAAACCCAGAGGATCCGGCTTCTTATAGGCCCATATCAGTCCTTAATGCGGATTATAAAATCCTCGCTTCTATTATCTCGCATAGATTAGTTGTCTGTTTGGAGAAAATTATTCATCCTGACCAGGTGGGTTGTATGCCTTCACGGTGTTCCGCTAAGAATATAAGGAAATTAACAACTTTAGTTGATTACATTTGGAATTCAGACCAGTCTAAGGAGAGGCCTGACCTTAAGGATGTCGCAGTTCTTACTCTTGATGCAGTCAAAGCTTTTGACTGCATCTCGTGGAAACATATGTTTTCAACGTTGGCCAAATTGGGTTTTTCTGGTAACTTTTTCAATTTTGTTCAAAATTATATCAGAGACCTGTCTCTTATCTAATTGTCAATGGGTTGATCTCCCCCGAGATTATCCTGCAAAGAGGAACAAGACAAGGATGCCTGTTGTCGCCCCTTCTTTTTAATATTGTACTGGAACCACTGGCAATCAAATTACGTCAAATTCTGCCGGGAATCTCCTTGGGGGGCCAAAATTTGAAAATATTACTCTATGCGGACGATATATTACTCTTCCTAAATAAAACAACGATTACTATTCCGAATGTGATCAATACTATAACTTTATTCAGTTCATTCGCGGGCTATAAAATCAACATGGAGAAGAGTGAATTGATGTGGTTAGGGAGACAGGAGCGAGAGCAACCCTTGACTATCTTTCATAAGGTAGATGCTGTTAAATATTTGGGGTTGGAGATCAACAGAAATCCAAAACTCTGGTATCAGGCCAATTTTGGTAGGCTATTTCAGAAAGTTCAAGAAGATCTAAAATTATGGATGGCATTTCCCCTTTCGTTATCAGCCTCGGTCAATCTGATTAAAACGATAAGTTTCCCAAAAATTTTATATCATTTGCAGAATCTTCCCCTTCTGATTTTAAACAAAGATTTGAAGAAGTTGGCATCTTGTTTTTCAAAGTTTATATGGAAATCTAAAAAGCCACGGCTTTCGCTTAATCGGCTTGCGCAAAAATTCACTAGGGCTGGATTAGCGCTGCCCAGCATTATGCTTCTCTGTGCAAGTATGCTTTTGATTGGTTATCTCGATCTGAGTTAGTTACTACTTTTAGATGGGGGTGGAGGTGAGCTCCAAAAAAGGCTGAGGTAGGGAATGGGGACACCTGTTAGACTGATAGAGCAGTGTCCACAATGTAGGTTCTCTTGTTGACGTTGGTGGAATCGATGTACAAATAGTATAATAACTATAAATTAGTTGTAAACTTTAAAAATGTATATCAATGTTTAATCCACACAAAAATGTTAAAATATCTCAGATCTACTTAAAAACATACACAATCCTAAAAATAGAAATAAAAATAACAATCATATAAAATCATGGATCCATGTTACAATAAAATAAATGCAAAAAATGGGAATGCACAATAAAAACCTTTTTGCAATAATTGATCTGATAGACCAAGTATCCTAATTAGGCCACGTGTCCTAATTGGAGTAGTTTATTTAGAAACAGTCCAAATGGTGGTAAATGTTCTTATGGTTATATTTGTCCAATTAAATCACAATATGGCAAAAAAAAATTAGTGTCTCTGTCCGTGACCAATTCTGAAATAATTCCAAAGCAGTGTGTGTCCTGTGCCTGAAATGGTGAGAAAATGGAAAATCCAAAAATGTGTGATCACTTAATGTGAAAAAAAGGGGGAAAAAAATGGAGAAAAAATGTAGAAAAAATGTAGAAAAATGTAGAAAAAATGTGTAACCTTGCAAAAAATGTGAGAATCCTCCAGTTTATGTGGCAAAAAGTGAGTATTCAAGGTGATTAAAAAAGTGTCCAATGTGATATAGTGATTTCTGTGCAATGAAGTTGTAGCTCAGTATGATCCAATCAAAAACCAAATGATAAAGGCCAGGAGTACATGGCCGAAACGCGTCGACTGATTTGAGTAAGCAGAATACTGATATACCCACTTAACAGTTTGTATATATTATAGTATTGTTTGTTTTCTTTACAGGTTTTTGCACAATGTTATTTGGTTTTTGATTGGATCATACTGAGCTACAACTTCATTGCACAGAAATCACTATATCACATTGGACACTTTTTTAATCACCTTGAATACTCACTTTTTGCCACATAAACTGGAGGATTCTCACATCTTTTGCAAGGTTACACATTTTTTCTACATTTTTTCTACATTTTTTTTCCCCTTTTTTTCCACATTAAGTGATCACACATTTTTGGATTTTCCATTTTCTCACCATTTCAGGCACAGGACACACACTGCTTTGGAATTATTTCAGAATTGGTCACGGACAGAGACACTAATTTTTTTTTGCCATATTGTGATTTAATTGGACAAATATAACCATAAGAACATTTACCACAATTTGGACTGTTTCTAAATAAACTACTCCAATTAGGACACGTGGCCTAATTAGGATACTTGGTCTATCAGATCAATTATTGCAAAAAGGTTTTTATTGTGCATTCCCATTTTTTGCATTTATTTTATTGTAACATGGATCCATGATTTTATATGATTGTTATTTTTATTTCTATTTTTAGGATTGTGTATGTTTTTAAGTAGATCTGAGATATTTTAACATTTTTGTGTGGATTAAACATTGATATACATTTTTAAAGTTTACAACTAATTTATAGTTATTATACTATTTGTACATCGATTCCACCAACGTCAACAAGAGAACCTACATTGTGGACACCGCTCTATCAGTCTAACAGGTGTCCCCATTCCCTACCTCAGCCTTTTTTGGCGCTCACCTCCACCCCCATCTATTTTCTATTTTCATATTGGGTACACTAGGGACCCGCTGAGGAGAGCCAGAGGTATTCCATATCCCCTTTCCCTTCTGTTATCTGCGCAGGATATACACTTTTATCGTTTAACTGTTTATTCACTTAGTTACTACTTTTGATGTGGAATCATTTATGGTTGAACCATGGTCCTTGAAAGCGCTAATTCATTGCACTCCCTGTTCCCTCCCTCATAAGGTCTCTTCTCTTATTTCATTTAAGAATATTTTTATAGCGTGGTATAGGGTTTGTAAACTGCTTAAAATGGAATTTTCATTTTCCGAATTTTTACCTATTAGGGGGAACCCTATGTTCTCTCTGGGTATAGACCAGAAATGTTTTTATGAGTGGCAGACCAAGGGGTTAGAATATGTGTACCAACTTCTTAATGAGGACCGACAGATGTTTCCATGGGAAACAATCCGAGAGCAGTTTGCACTTCCTAGACTGAATCAATTTGCATACTTTCAGATCCAACATTTTATTCATAACCAGAGATGGTATCATGGCGAGAGATATGATTGGTCTGAGGTCAAGATTTGTGTCAGAAAATTCGGTGCGGGTGATGCATCAATTTCACTTATTTACAACATCATGCTCTCAAAACAAGGTGTTCTTGAGGAAGATAAATTGATTGAACATTGGCTCCCATACATTCCCTCTATAGACTTTGAGAAAATAAGTAATAGTTTAGCAAGAGTTGCTAAACTCCCGCTGCCGGTGAGTTGGAAGGAATCTCATTTAAAACTGCTGAACAACTCCTATTTAGCTCCGGCCTTACTGGCCAAATTTTATCCGGCTAAAAAATTTCAGTGTGAACATTGTGCATATATGCGGGCCGATCTTCGCCATATGTTATGGGGCTGTCCAAAGATTGCTCAACTATGGTCGAAAATCCAATTCTGGTACAATAGAGTTTTTGTAAGGTCTATTTCCCTCACTTATGAAGATATAGTGTTGCTTTTTCTGGAACCAAGAGAGGATTCAAGCTTACATATCCTAAACACTATTATATTAACAGTTAGGTATAATATTTTTAAAAAATGGATAACGAAAAGCGCCCCCAATCTGTCTCAGACGCTAAGAGATATTAAAGCTCAGATCATTTTTGAATCCTTTCATTTACAACTAGTATCTGAAAGAAAAATCAAAGAATTTTTGGTAGGTTGGGCTCCAGTTATCAAGACATATCCAATTAGTTTACAGAAACAGATTCTAAGGCCATTTGTGGCCTCGGTAAGTTTTGCAGAAATGGTCTTACTGGGTGTGTTTCCTGATACCTGGATTAGAAACAATAACTTGGTGGAGTAGCCTCAGTAAGGAATTGATTGACTAGAATTGGTCGGCGCTTATAGGATTCTAAAGGAGAAGGGGGAAGGAGTTTATATTCCATTTCTTACTTCCTGTTTCCTTTTTTTTTTTTTTTTTTTTTTCTCTTCCTTTTCTTTTTTCCTGTATATAGTGTAGATTGGAAAAAAGTAGCCATCTTTTTTGTTCTTTTTTTTTTTGTGGGATGCTGTTATAATTTCAAGGATTGTTTAAGCCTGGTTCAGCTTAAGATGTACTAATGAAACTTTTTTTTGGTCCTGCATGACGCTGAATTTGTGGAACACATGCATTTTTTTTTTCTTTTTTTGGCTACAACTAATAAAGATAATTAAAAAAAAAAGACTGGTTATGTCCATGGTAACCAGTAGGACCTCACATTCAATCCGTAGTTCCTTTATTGATCTTATCATGGAGGATGAATCCAATAAATAAGTAAATTACTCCATATTTCTTACTAATGGTTGTAGTATCTTATCCAGAAATATGGATACAAGCAGAATAGGGAACAGCAACAAACACAGGGCACTGGGCAAAGGGTCAGCCAACCCCTCAATACAAGGTATGATGAAATGTTCACTTTAGCCTAATAATAGCAGTAAAACAGACCTTTATTGCTTGCTTCATGGTCCCAAAGAATAAACAAACAACGTTTCAGACCTTTGACAGGTCCTTAGTCATGTCTACAGGTGTATACATAATGGGTATCTTTATATCTGAGCCTAAGTAACAAGACACACCCACATCCTGTATGGTAACTACCT
Source organism: Bombina bombina (assembly GCF_027579735.1). NCBI lineage: Eukaryota > Metazoa > Chordata > Amphibia > Anura > Bombinatoridae > Bombina > Bombina bombina. Next base: position 361,563,338 of record NC_069502.1, read on the forward strand.
CTTAGTGGTTATAATGTATAATTACATTGACACATATTCCATTTTGTTCTCTAAAAGACATAGTACCATTCAGTGGGTTATGTATTAAAAACAAAATCAAGTTATAGCTAAAATATATACAACAAATAAAAACAATGAGAGCACTATAATTAACATCAGAATCAATAATTAAATAAGAGAAGTCAAAATCTAGAATGAATATATCATACAAATTGTAGTAAGTGTATTAATTGCCTAAACAGGGACCAATCAAAGTCCTTATTAAGACCTCTCGGTATAAGAATCTGTAGCTTATGAATCTAATACATTTCTCTAATTTCTAATAAATTTTCTCGATCACCACCTCTCTTCTGGGAGTTTCTACCTTTTCAATGATTTGAAAGTGCAATTGGCTAATGCACGCTTCAAGAAAATGTGAAGAAACCGGTGCATCCTTGTTCTTACATCTTATATTTAATTTGTGTTTCGTTATATGCTCAAGGGCCTCTCTTGTGGACTCTCCAATGTAATTAAGACCACATGGACACAATCAAATATATGATGTAGCTTGTTCTACAGGTTAGATAAATTGGTTTATTTTGTACCCTTCAGGGGATGGTAAAAATAACTACCCTTGATCATAGTATTGCAGTTACTACAACTTAAACAAGGAAAGCAACCAGTTTTATTGGATCCCATTGTTTTTTGCTGCCTATATTTGCACGAACCAGACAATCTTTCAAGATTTTATTTCTTCTATAAGCAGGCATAGGTAAATTATTAAATGAATTTATAGATGCATTCAAATCCTGCAAAATATGCCAATGTTTTTTAAGTATTTTATTTACTTTGCTGCTCAACTCGTTATATTTAGTTACAAAAATTAATTGGCCAGTTTGTTTGCAATTGGCTTTTTAATTTTATGTATTGTATTATCTGATATTACCTCTTTTTTCCATTGGGATGAATCTGAGACAATTCTTTTTACTCTTACAAATTGTCTCTTGGGTAGAGTCTTAAACACATTTGGTGAATGGTGGCTATCATACCTCAATAAGCTGTTCTTGTTGATAGATTTAACAAATAAATCAGACTTTAGAAAGCCTCCCTCTTTGTATACCTGAGTATATAAGAAATTGAAAGAAGTCTCACTTGTGGTTAGAGTGAATTTTAGGACTGATACAGAATTTTTGAGGCTTCCAATGAGGCTTCCAATGTCATCCAGCCACACGCCAAAAATATCATCTATGTACCTCCACCAGGAGGCACCATAGTGTACAAACAATCTGTGATTATACACAAAGTGCTCCTCACAGTTACTCATAAAAATATTGACGTATGACGGGGCGACATTGACAATACCATCATATTTTGTGAAGCGGACAAAGGGGGAGCACTGGAAATCCTCAATTACAAGGACTACAAAGAGGAGGTCCTGCAACAATTAAATGATACAGCAACATACAGGAAATTATACAATATCCCTACTCATATCTTCAAACAACAGATAGTTTGTACCCTAGAAGAGGCATATAGCAATGACCTGATCACAGAACACCAAAAAAGATACCTAACGGTTGACCATCCCCGCATACTGGTACTTTACACTGTGCCTAAAATCCATAAAAGTATGGAAGCACTGTGGGGAGACCAATAGTCTCGTCCATGGGATCACTACTGCAGCCTATAGCCATATTTCTGGACAAGATACTACAACCATTAGTAAGAAATATGGAGTCAATAAATAATAGGAACAATAAACAATAAATAAACAATAAAGGAACTATGGATTGAAGGTGAGGTCCTACTGGTTACCATGGACATAACCAGTCTATACATGGTTATACCACATCAAGAGGGGTTGACAGCCATTACCAAACAGCTAAGAAAATACCCCTATGTGGGACCCCCTGAAGAACTTATAGTAGAACTATTACACTTTGACTGGAGCTGAACTACTTAAAGTTTAAAAAATACTTCTACCTGCAAGTATCTGGAACTGCCAAGGGTTTGAACGTGGCTCACACGTATGCCAACCTATATATGGCAGAGTTCAAACACAAGATAATTCGGCTCTACAATATGATATCCTACAGGAGGTATATAGATTTTCTCCTTTTCCTGTGGAGGGGTGATGAAGAACAGCTTCTACAATGGTTCAAGGGGACTAATCCTGCTCACCCAACATTAAAGTCAAAGATGATTTATGACAAGCAGGTGATCGATTTCCTGGATTTGAGAATTTACAGAAAGGAGGATAAACTTTTGACCACATTATAGAGAAAGAATACAGACCGGAACTCCATCCTGCATGCCACAAGCTGTCATCCACCGGCCACCAAAAGGTTTCTACCTCTATAACAAATTAAACGAGTCATCAGGAATAATTCTGAGGAGACAAAAAAAACTCCAACAATTGGAAGATCTGGAAACACAGTTCATGAAGAGGGGCTATACGAGGAGATTACTCAGTGATTGTCGAGAAAAGACAAAAGATGATTCACAGGAAGCTGTTGAGAGATAAAGTGAACTCAGAGGAAGATGACCAATTGACCATGGTACTTACATATAATACAGCTGATGAACATGCCACGTCTACTATCAATAAATACTGGCCAATTCTAGAAACAGATCATTTATTACCTTTTCAGGGTACTAGGCCGCCTAGATTCGGTTTCACAAGGGTGCGATCCATAAGGGACTACCTTGTACAGTCAGATCCCAGGGACTGTTATATTAACAATATGTGGCTTAATCAAAATAGGGGATGTTTTAGGTGTATAGGGTGTGTTACAAGCAATGGTCTTACCCCAGGAAAATACTTTTGTCACCCCTACAAGAACAAGAAATACTACCTGAAATATCGCCTTGCATGCACCACAACCCATATTGTGTACCTTCTACATTGCCCCTGTGGAATATTTTATGTGGGGAAGATGGTGGATACCCTAAGGACTCATATGGCCAACTATAGAACAGCCATAAGGGCTATCTTGGACAAAAAGAAATCTGACCAACTGGTGGTGAGGCACTTCGCTGAAGTTGCCCTTAAAGTAGCTGACCTTAGGTACACTATTATAGATCATGTACCACCCCCCACCAGAGGGGGAGACAGGGCCAGAACTCTGCTTCAACTGGAACAAAATGGACATATACCCTAGGCACTCTGATGCCCAGAGGATTGAATATGCAACTGGACTGCCACTGCTTTTTTTTAAGCCTAGGAATAAAATTGTTGTATTCCCAATAGTGTCAGCATAGGAAAATAATGAAGTAAATCCATATAATGTATAGACTTGTATAGTATCCTAGTATTGTGTGCTTATATTTAGAATTATATACCCCCTTAATAAGTTTATGGTATAGAATCACATATATTCCTTTTTAAGATTAGATCTGCCTTCTTTATAGATAGCCTCAGACTATTGTAGGGCAGTGCTAACAACCTAATATAGTCATAGATTGCATTGTCATGTACTGTTTTTGAAAGTTTAATTTGTGTTGTTTATTGGATGCTGTCATGTCACCACTTGGTGTTACCATTTCAAGGTGGCCATGGGAACGGCATCTGGTTGCTGTAGTGACGGTCACTTGCACGTCGGGTCACGTGAACGTGGATGCTCTGTGACATCACAGGCCGCCCGGAACGCTGGCTATAACGCTGGAGATGGAATGGTTAGGTGGAGGGTATATTAACAGGTAAGATTGCTGTTTTATCTGCTTATGTTATCAGTCTGAAAAGGGGGAAACCCCTAAACCTCATGGATAGTAAATTAGGATATTGATTCAAGCCCCAGTGAGTGTACCGTGTCTTCTTACCTATCTATCTATCTATCTATATATGTCTGTCATGAGAAAAAGAAAGTACACCCTCTTTGATTCTATGGTTTTGTGTATCGGGACATAAAAACAATCATCTGGTCATTAGCAGGTCTCAAATTTAGGTAAATACAACCTCAGATGAAAAACAGCACATGACATATTACACCGTTTCATGATTTATTTATCAAAAATAAAGCCAATATTTATTTATTTTATATATGTGTGTGTGAGTGCAAAGGATTGTCTATTATGAGTGGAATTGGCTGTCTTCTAGGTGAATTCTGGTTTATTTGGGTAAAAATATAAAATATTTTATAAAAAAATATTAAATATTTTTTATAAGCAATATATATATATATATATATATATATATATATATATATATATATATATATATATAATGCTTATAATGGTATACATAAAATATATAGGTACAAAAAAGAGAGAGAAGTTTGACAGTACCCAGCACTCACAAAACACTATATAGTAACAGTATGCATTGAAAACCAGATTGTGTCCAGAACTGGTTATTAAAACGTAACTTTTACTAATGATAGAATAAAATAAAAAAGGTTGGTAAATAGTACCAAATGTATAACATAAATATGTGAGACATACATTTAAAACTTAGATTAAGAAACAGATCAGGACTGTGTGTGTGAGACTTCAAAAACAGAATTACTTCCCTGGGTAATAGTTCAAATACACCGTAACCCTCAGGGCTCAGAGAATACACGGATTGCTCTAAAGCTAATCTAAAAAGGGGATTGACCCCAACAACATTACCTAATCTGAGCAATACTGGTACCTAGAGCAGGAGAGGAAACGGTTTATAAATGACTGATTAAGGAAGGCAATTGCCACATCAATATAAGCTTAGAAGTTTACCTGGGACTTTTCTAAGCTTATATTTACTAACCTTTTTTATTTTATTCTATCATTAGTAAAAGTTACGTTTTAATAACCAGTTCTGGACACAATCCGGTTTTCAATGCATACTGTTACTATATAGTGTTTTGTGAGTGCTGGGTACTGTCAAACTTCTCTCTCTTTTTTGTACCTATATATCATTCAGACAGTCAGCACCCCCCTTCTCCTACACTTCACCAGTGATACTAACTGGTATATAATGAATACTGAATAGATTATATATCTACTATTATTTCAGCATACTATATTATGAAGGGGTAGATATTTGCTTAAACTAACACCGTTGCCACTATTTCCATATATATATAAAATATACCATTATAAGCATTAATGCGGGGCAAATGATCGACAAAACGTCAACATGATTACTTGATAGAACCATGCTATACCGCCTACATAACAAAATCTTGGACTGTGGAATAGCCCCTCTCTTGCTTTCTACAATAGATAGTGGAACAATAGGCCTCTTATTTAAAAAGGGCAATCTTCCTTTATTTCTTGAATGTGTAAACTGCTTGGTCTGCTGAAAAAATATAAGTTTTGACTTCACAGGAAATGCATTCATGTGTAATTGTCATAGGTCAAAAGACTAAATACAGATTTAAGCCCAGAGAATTGAAACTGCTTGACAGTGCAAGGGTTAAGTTAACTCTACAGAGATACATACAATAGTAAAAGTAATTTTAGTTAAAGGTGTGTAACACAAGAGGCTTGGGACTAGCAGTGCTATTTAACTATGTCTTTAATCCCTTTGTGGGTGTTGAATACATATATTTGGGGTTTCACTAGTGTTAAAAATTATTTGCTGTAATGTATGTTTTTTTCCATTATTATGGCTATTCAAATACACTACTGTGTATTTCAGATTTGACTTTGATACTTTAAAAAAAAAAAAGATAAGATAGACAAAAAATTATATGTGTTGCAAATCTCTCTAATGTATAGTAATTGAGATTCATATGATTATGAAGGTATTAACCTTTTCACTACCGGGACTTCCAGACAAAAACTTGCCCAAAATACTAGAGCATAATTAGCATTTTTGCTATCAATCCATTTAAACAGAAATAGAACCTTGCTTTTTTATTTACCTATCAAATCTATATATATTTGTTAAGTGTTGTAATAATCCACAGCACCAATTATTATAAACAAACCTTTAGAAATGTATTCTGGTCAGTACAAACAAGTGCTACGTTTCGGGAACAGTTTCCTTAATTATGTAACTATATATATTTTTTAAGTAGCCAAGCCAATGTATTGATCTAGGCCCATTTTGGTATATTTCATGCCACAATTTCACCGCCAAATGCCCTTAAATAAAAAAATGTGGTACTTTTTCACAAACTTTGGGTTTCTCACAGAAATGATTTACATACTGCTTGTGCAATCATGGCACAAATGTTAGTAAAAGTTTCTCATTCCCATTGTTCATAAATAGCAGATATATATGGCTTTGCCATTGCTTTTTGGTCACTAATTGCAGCTGCGCACCACACTTCTATTATTCCTGGCAGTGAAGGGGTTAATTAGGTAGCTTAAAAGGTTAATGTTAGCTTTAGTATAGATATTGGCCTCCAACCTGACACGCCCCACCTCCTGATCCCTCCCAAACAGCTCTCCTCCCTCCCCCACCCCCCCACTGGTAACCCCATCTTAGGTACTGGCAGACAGTCTGCCAGTATGAAAATATGAGGGGGGTTTAATAAAAACATTTTTTTATATTTTCTGCAGTGTAGGATCCCCCCTTACACTTCAAACTCCTTGATCCCCCCCAAACAGCTCTTTAAACCTCCCCCCTCTAACTGTTAGGTGGCATCTTAGGTATATTTTCTGATGTGCAGTGTAACCCCCAGCTCCCCCCCCCCACCCGCAATCTTTAGTTAGGGGGCCCCACACCCCCAGATCCCCTTTTCTGTAGTGTAGCTGCCCCATCCCTCCCTGTCTTTTTATTAAAATAAATTTCATAGCGTCTGTAATGACCAGACAGCTGCCCTCATATGGAGGTGGAGCGCCGATTGCGCTCCGGCTCCATATGCGGCAGATGCCTGAAGCTTCAGGAGCTCCAGATCTCGGCTGTAACTTAACAGCCGAGAGTGCTGGAGCATCCTTAACCGACTACGTATATATTTGGTGTGGTACGATATCCAAAGTACCGCACAATCTATATATACGTCGGATTGGATGAAGGGGTTAAAGGGACAGTCAAGTAAAAATTAATCTTTCATAATTCAGATAGGGCATGCAATTTGAAACAACTTTCCAAATTACTTTGATTATCAAATTTGGTCAAATTTGGATTTTTGTGTGTTAAAAACTGAACCTAGGTTGACTGAAACTGATTTGTAAGCTTTTGAAGGCCGCCTCTTATTTCAGGGCATTTTTAAAAAATGTTACAGTTAGACACTGCTAGTTCCTGTGTGTCAAAAAGATAACATTGTGCTAACTCCCGTGGCGTCAGAACTTATTGGCTAAAATGCAAGTCTGTCAAGATAAAAGGGGACAGTCTGCAGGGGCTTAGATACAAGGTAATATAGCATTGTTGGTTATGCAAAACTGAGGAATGGGTAATAAAGGGATTATCAATCTTTTTTATATAGTACATATTTTCTGGTAGACTGTCTCTTTAAATAAAAGAGTTATGATATTTGCTAAAAATACTCACTTCAAGAGGAACCCTTCATATTCTAATTAATGTGGATGATTTATATTATGAAAGTAAAAAAGTTAAAGCTATACGTTAGACAGACATTCCATCACTATATTTTTATTTATTTATTTTCGAGTAGATTTATATTTTATCTATTGGTGTATTTAGGTTGAAGCTACGGCTAACTATACATACCCAATGCAGCTCTGTAGTTTATCCATAGTAGCAGCCATACACCTGATCCTGTTTTTGTAGAGAGAAAAGCAGCTTAGTGAATTGTTATTGGCGTCTTTGTCAGTGTTTTATTAAAGGGATATTACACTTATACCATTAATTACACATATTTCACTTCTCCAATTATACTATTTTGCAACCTGTTTCTATCTCCACAAGGGATCTATTCTACTCTGTTGTAAGAATTATGCAAACTAGTTCAGAGGAAAACCTTTTCTATATATATACAGGTTTCCGTATCATTTTTGTATTTATCTAATTAAACAGCCTTACCATATTGTAAAAAACTGACCTATTTCCCATGACGTCTATTGGCTTTTGCATGTTTTTTTAATTTTTAAGCTTACATATATACTCAGTACATATATTGAAAAATACGATTGTTGCTTTGCTTACTAAAAAGTTAAAAACCGAGAGATTAATGCTAGCCGGTGTTCTGTCAAAAATAGTTACCTTGTCGAGATTAGCATTCCATAAATGTTTCAAAAGAATCTTTCGAATCCAATTACGTAATTATAAGCATGCGCACATACTTGGCTAACTAATCTCGATAGAGATGAAATTTAGTCTCCTTTTCAATCTTAAAGCAGTGATGTCCATGAGCACATGCATAGTTTAAGCTGTTAGTAGCTAATTCTGACAGTGTCTTCTCTAATTCTGGTACCCAAGGCTGTTGATTATTTATGAGCGCAACAGGTCCATTGACATTAAAACTCTTGTTTGCACCTTACATTTGCACATAGCGCTGTGAATTGAATACTGGTAAGCGCTCACAATACAAATAAAAGTTTAATGAGAATATTTTACAGCGCTATGTGCAAATGTACGGTGCAAACAAAAGGTTTAATGTCAATGGACCCGTTGCGCGCATGAGCAATCAACAGCCTTGAGTAACAGAATTAGAAAAGACACAAGCATGGACAATGCTGCTTTAAGATTGAATTGGAGACTCATTTTCATCTGTGTCGAGATTAGCTACCCGAGGATGTGCACATGCTTATAATTACATAATTGCATTCCAAAGATTCTTTTGAAACATCTGTGGAATGCAATGATGTAATTGTGAGCATGCACACTTCGAGGTAGCTAATCTCGACAAGGTAGCTATTTTCGACAGAACACCAGCATAAAGATTGAAAAAGTGCACTTGTGGAAGGACTAAAACTGTGGGAATGGGTAATAAAGAGATGATCTATCTTTTTAAACAATAAAAATTCTTGAGTAGACTGTCCCTTTAAAAGCTTGCTCTACCTTTGTAGAAAGAAACATTATTTGTTTACCTATCATACATGAAAACTGCTTTAGTCTCTTTCCTATAACAAATGAAAAGCCCAGCAATAATGTATGCACAGAAGTTACATACCATAGTTATTAAATGACAATGCTATAGGCTAGATTACAAGTGCAGTATTAAAGTTGGTGCGCAAGTTAATTTATGCGCGTATTACATGTTGAAAGTAAATGAGTTTGCTCGAGCACAATTGAATTTAACTTACGCTGGTTCAGTGTGATTGAAGACCTTGTGTTAAGGGTTAGAGCTAAAATAAAAGTTGCACCATGCACAACATAAATGCATTGAAATAAACTGTGACACCCATATATACACTATCTGATAAAAAATATTCATATGATTAAAAAAATATTTTATAAGGGTTACTGTGTATTTACCGTAAATATTTTACATCCCAATGCTCTTTATATAGGGGGAGGTGTTCTTTGTATTTTTAAATTAATTAATATATATATATATATATATATATATATATATATATAAATATTCATAAAGATATATAGGTATAGATATATATTTAAACTTATATATGTTATATTAACATTATCACCCCTGTATGACGCTGGTTGTTAAGCTCCTGGGCCTCTCTCTGCTATGATCTTGCTAAAAGTAGCTAGATTGCACTATTTCTGCATGACCCACAAGTGGGGCAGTGCAGAAATAGACTGTCAGAGTTACCGATGCAGAGGGGACCACTTCACTCAGAAAACTGTTGCAATTACAAATGTTTAGGCATTCTCATGTTTATTTCTTTTGTTTGTATTGGTATGACATTCCACGCAAAACTCCAAAAATGGACTGGACAAAATTATTGGCACCTTCTCAAAATGTTGTGATGCTCCTGTAATTTGTAAACTCACCTGTATCAATTAACAGGTGCTGACAATATAGAAATCACACAATGACCCAAAGCACTCTTCAAAAAGCACCCAGAAATGGTTTAAGACAAAGGGCTGGAGAGTACTGAACTGGCCAGCAATGAGTCCAGGGGGTCAATTTATTAAAGTCTGGCGGATATGATACACTGTAGGGTATCATGTCCACCAGACATTGCTGTCCGTATTCAGCATTGCACAAGCAGTTCTAGTGAACTGCTTGTGCAATACTGCCCCCTGCAGATTTGCGGCCAGGGGTGTCAATCAGCCCGATCGTATAGGATTGGGTGGATTGCTATAGGCAGCCTCAGAGGTGGCGCGGAAACAGGGTGAATTGGCCCAATTCAGCCAATAATAAGTTGACCCCTAGATATCAATCCCATAGAGCACCTGTGGAGAGATCTCAAACCAGCAGTTGGGAAAAGGAACATTTTCTATCTGAGAGACCTGGAGCAGTTGGCAAAAGAAGAGTGGTCCAAAATTCCAATAGAGAGGTGTAAGAAACTCATTAATGGTTACAGGAAGCGATTGATTTCATTTATTTTTTCCAAGGGGTGTGCTACCAAATATTAAATTGAGGTTGGCAATAATTTTGTCCAGTCCATTTTTGGAGTTTTGTGTGGAATGTGTCAGATTTGGCTTTTTTTTTCTCCACTTGTTTTGTGTCATACCAATACAAACAAAATAAATAAAAAATTGTAATTGCAACAATTTTCTGGGCGAAGTAGTGCATTATCTGACAGAAATGCAGGGGTGCCAATATTTTTGCCCATGACTGTATTTAATAAATCTTCTAGAGCCTAATTATCTTTTTTCCAGTCAGATTATTACCTTAAATTGGTATTCACTATTTTAATATTGTATTTTTCAATAGTTTAAACAACTTTACAATTTACTTTTATAACTAATTTTGCTTTGTTCTCTTGGTATTCTTAGTTGAAAGCTAAACCTAGGAGGTTCATATGCTAATTTCTTAGACCTTGAAGACTGCTTCTAATCTCAATGCATTTTGACCACTAGAGGGCATTCGTTTATGTATTTCATATAGATAACATTGAGCTCATGCACGTGAAGTTATCCTGGAGAGAGCACTGATTGGCTGGGAACTCCCAGCAATCCAGGAAATGTGAGGGTTAGATAAAGAAGATGTATGGCAGCAAATGGAAAGTATAAAAGACTGATGAAACAGCCACTGGTGGGTTGAGAAACGCGTTGCTAGCATTTTATCCTTTTTAAATAAAGTAAGTCTTTTATACTTACTATTTGCTGCCATACATCTTCTTTATCTAACCTTCACATTTCCTGGATTGCTGGGAGTTCCCGTTTGCCTAGGATCAGTCTACTGGGTGACTGTGTGATCCCAGTTTGCATCTAAAGCACCAAGGGAGGTGTTTCACCAAATGTGAGTGTAATTTTACCACACTACACCTCTCCTGTTTAGACAATTCTAGGCCATATTAGCACTCTTGTTCTTTGTTTACATCACCTACAGATTACTGAACATCTGCCGGAGGTCAGTCTGCTGGGTGACTGAACTAGAGCCCAGCCTGCTCCATCTGCACCACTAGGGGTGCCTCACCTATTGTATCAAACAACATTTTATGTTGTTTACAGATCAATGATCCTGGATCGTGGCCTTGATCCCATACAGACAGCTGCCTTGACCTGAACCAATTACCATTTATGGTGACATCTTCATTATTTATGGGACATTATTATTATTGCTATTATCAATATTGCTTATTTCTACTGAGATATATTTATGCTACTACAATATTTAATTTTTATAGTTGAACCTGCTGAATGTGCTCAGTTGTACTTGTTTTTGCTTAATGAGACATTATTGTTGTGATATATATTGTGAGAAATATGATGTGTAGCTCTCTAATAGAATCTAGGTAAAGACAATCACTGCTTCATATATTGACACATTTGTCTTATAGCCACTCAGCACATATTTCTGTACCTGATTTACCAAGGGCGCCCCTATATATATATATATATATATATATAACATTTATTGCTGAATATTACTAGCATTCCCCGGGTTGTATGTAAATGTGTAAGAGTGAGCAGTGATGTGATCATAATTTCACTAATATCATTATCCTACGACTTTGTGTTTACATTATGTAGCAGGCTGAAGAATATAATTAAACCAATGATCAGTGCTTCTCAACCTTTTTGTAGCAAGTCTCCCGCAGGTACAACTCTGTTTCCTATGTAACCCACCTGCAACACATAAATATATTCTTTAATATCAACCTCCCATATGAGCAAAAGCAGAAAATGATCACATGATTTTACAAACTTGCATGAGAAAATATACAGGTATCCAATTCATTTATTTTAAAACAAAATCTTACATTTTAGTGTATGAGGAGTGACATGATATTTTTGGTACCACTGTCATTTTATGCACAGTTTATCTGGCTCATTTTACTATGGCACACTTGGGTATAATACATTTTCCCTAGCACATTTCACAGCAGCACATTTATCTGGCACCTGACACTTTTCTTTACAGTATTACACTTTATGTGGCACTTTCCCTGTGGCACAATTCATACCAGAGAAGCTCAGATGTCACTGAGCCAGGCCAGATTCTAAGGATCTCCCAGTGACTGACTAGCAGACCAACCTAGGCAGTTAAATACAACCCTGAAGTACCTCTTGTCAATGTTCCACATACCCCAGGGGTACAAATGTACCACAAGTTGAGACACTAGGATCTAGCCATATTTGTGCATTATTTATCAGTATATATGTGTGAATATTTGATACAACAATGTAATGCATCTATTTATGGAGCAATAAAAGCAATACATTATTCAAAGGGACACTTTTAAACAACTTTCCAATTTTCTTCTATTATCAATTTTGCTTCATTCTCTTGGTATCCCTTATTGAAGAAGCATCAATGCACTACTGGGAGCTAGCTGAACACATTGGCAAACCAATTACAACAAGCATATATGTGCAGCCAACAACCAGCAGCTAACTCTCAGCTACTTATCCTAACTAGGTATGCTTTTTAACAAAGGATACTGAAAGAATGATGCAAAATAGATAATATAGGTAAAATGGAAAGTTGTTTAGAATTGTATCCTCTGTCTGATTCATGAAAGAAACATTTTGGGTTTCATATCCCTTTATTGAATAGAAATAACAACTTGGTCATCCCACATTTTTATAAAAGTGTAGGTTCTTGGTCATAGAACATATTTCTCTTTCAAATGTTTCTCATTATACATCCAAAAGCTGCCCTCAGATAACAGTCCTACCTAACACAACTAAAGCAGCAGTGCATATACAAGGTAACAGCGATAAATAGGGAACCCTTTCATTGCAATTACAATGCATTTTTGTAGTCAAACAAAAGTTATAACTGCCTGATATTATTTTGGCATCAGAATCACTGGATTAACACAGGTACTACAAGCAACAAGACCAAGATAAGACAATCTGACTATTGTTTTTGACTGATTACATAACCTATTATATTTCAGTGTAGTCATTTAAATATATTGGATGCTTATCATAGAATTTATAAATATGCTTATTGTATCTTGTAATAATCATTTCAGAATCAGCAAAGCAAGCCATGTTTTTGTTTTGTCAGAATTAGCCTTTTCATGATTAAATCAGTCTATTCAAAATGATTTAGTGTCAGTAGTAAGGGAAAAACTAAATGATGACATAATAATTTACTTGTATAAATACAGCCACTTTCTACCACTCTGTATACAGATTTATAACATCACACTGTAGGTAGAAGGAAAATGTAAAATTCTTACTTGAATATTAAGGCGCCAAACTGAGAACTTGTGGCTTTATGACAAATCCAAATGTAATTGTCATACTTCTGTCTACTGCCTGCAAGTAGGAGCTCTGAAATAAGACCAGTGTTGTTATTTCATGCTGTGTGATACTGCTTTCAATGTCATCACACACTATTGCTTGTTTTGTAGGTTAATGCAAGCTAGAGCCAGAATATTCTTATTCTTTAACAAGGTGAAAAGTGTATCGAAGGAGATTGGCAACCAAGGTTTGTTGTCTATTCCTGTGGAAAAAGCTTATCATGACCTTTCTTCTTTCATGATTCAGAGTATTTTAAACAAATTTCCATTTACTTCTATTATTTAATTTGCTTCATTTTCTTGGTATATTGGGCTCCATAACATATGCGGCGCCACCGGCTTTTTACGAGATTTTGGTATTATATAAATGCGGCACGTATATTTCACCCATCGGCCGCTATTTTTACTCCCATAAGCTAACATAGAACTGTGTCGCAAATCTGTATTGCATATTCAGCGCAAGGACATAGGCAGGGACACAAAGCCCTGAGTATGTGAGCACCGTAACTCCCTGAAAATAGTAACTAACACCTAACTCATGCACAATATCTATCTACCTCCTGAAAATAGCTAACACCTAACGCATGCACAATATCTATACCTGTCAACCGCAATCCCCCACCGCAATAACTAATAAAGTATATTAACCCCTAATCCACCATTAACCCACATCGGAACTAATAATCAAAGTATTAACCCCTAAACCGACAACCCCCCACAATGCAATATGCCTAATTAAACTATTAACCCCTAATCCGCAATTCACCCACAGCGCGATTTACCTAATAAAAGTATTAACCCCTAAATCAGCCAACCCCAACATCGCAAACTACCTATTAAAACTAATAACCCCTAATCCGCCATTAACCCACAACGCAATAATGCTAATAAATCTATTAACCCTTAAACCGCCAAAGCCCACAACGCAAATAATCACTAAGCCCCCTAACCTAACACACCTAAATTAACCCCATCACATAAATTAAAACTAAATTACAATTAAAATAAGAAACCTAACATTACTTTAAAAATAAAAAAACTAAGTTTAAATTAAGCTAAAATTACAGAAAATAAAAAAAGCTAAAATTACAGAAAATAAAAAAGCTAAAATTACAGAAAATAAAAAAAGCTAAAATTACAGAAAATAAAAACAAATTATCAAACATAAAAAAAATTATACCTAATTCCTATGAAAATAAAAAAGTCCCCCAAAATAAAAACACCCCCGAATCACTACCAATAGCCCTTAAAAGGGCCTTTTGTAGGGCATTGCCCTAAGTTAAACAGCTCTTTTCCTTAAACAAAAATACTTAGTCCCCCCTCTAACAGTAAAAACCCCACCCACCAAACCCCCCAAAATAAAAAACCTAACACTAAAAAAAACTAAACTACCCATTGATCCTAAAGGGGCATTTGTATGGGCATTGCCCTTTAAAGGGCATTCAGCTCTTTTAAGAGTGCCCATAACCCTAATCTAAAATATATATATATATTTTTTTTTTTAAAAAAGCCTAACTCTAACCCGCAGATAGGTACTCAAGGTTCCTGAAGTCGGTGAAGTCTTCCTTCAAGTGGCAACCTCTTCTATCTTCCCCCAGGACCGTGGAACTGAAGACCGGCGACCGCAGAGCCATGGAGCGTGGAGGATCCACTTCGTACGATCGCCGCCATACACTAAATAGTAAATTCAAGGTACGCGATTAAAAATGGTGTCCCTTGAATTCCTATTGGAGAGTCCACTGCATCATTCCTTACTCTTGGGAAATACTGAACCTGGCCACCAGGATAATTTATATTTTCCTTCTTAATATGAGGAGAGTCCACGTCATCATTCCTTACTGTTGGGAAAACTATACCCAAGCTCTAGAGGACACTGAATGATAACGGGAGGGGTAAAAGAAATGCAGACCCTAATCTGAGGGCACCACAGCCTGCCAAAACTTTCTCCCAAAAGATGCTTCCGCTGAAGCAAAAATGTAAAATTTGTAGAACTTTCAAAAAGTATGTAAGGAGGATCAGATAGCCGCCTTACAAATCTGATCCATAGAGGACTCATTCTTAAAGGCCCAAGAGGAAGCCACCTCTCTAGTGGAATGAGCCGTAATCCTCTGAGGAGGTCTAAGTCCCGCTGACTTGTAAGCTAAGCGTATAACACTCCTCAACCAAAAAGATAAGGAAGTCGGAGAGGCCTTCAGACCCTTACGCTTCCCAGAGTAAATAACAAACAAGGTTAGAAGTTTGTCTAAAATCCTTAGTAGCTTGAAGATAAAACTTCAAAGCTCGAACCACATCCAGATTATGAAGTAAAAGTTCCTTCGAAGAATAAGGATTAGGACATAAGGAAGGAACCACAATCTCCTAATTGATGTTACGATCAGACACCGCCTTAGGAAGAAAACCCTAGCGGATATGTAAAACAGCCTTATCAGAGTGGAACACCAGATAAGTAGGCTCACATTGCAAGGCAGCCATTTCAGAAACTCTGCGTACCGACGTAATAGTCAAAAGAAAATGAACCTTCCAGGACAACAACTTAATGTCAACCGAATGCATAGGCTCACACGGAGCTCGTTGCAAAAATTTAAGAACAAGATTCAAACTCCAAGGTGGAGCGTTTGATCTAAACACAGGTCAGATTCTGATCAGAGCCTTAATGAAGGATTGCACGTCAGGGAACTCCACGAGCCTCTTGTGCAGCAAAACAGAAAGGGCCGAAATCTGTCCCCTCAGGGAACTGGCAGAAAGGCCCTTCTCCAGACCCTCCCGGAGAAAGGAAAGAATCCTGGCAGCCTTGACCTTATACCAGAATATGTAAGCTCTCCACACCTTATGATACATGCTACGAGTAACAGGCTTATGAGCCTGAATGAGAGTGTCAATAACCCTCTCAGAAAAACCTCTTTTGGCTAAGACTAAGCATTCAGTCTCCACACAGTCAGCCTCAGAGAATCTAGATTTTGATGAACAAAAGGACCCTGTTCCAGCAGATCCCTGCAACAAGGTAACTTCCACGGAGGAGATGAGGAAATCCCCACCAGATCCGCGAACCACATCCTTCACGGCCACGATGGAGCAATCAGTGTTACTTATGCCAGCTCCTGCCTGATGCGGGCCACTACACAAGAGAGAAGAGGTAACGGTTTAAAAAAGTAAATTAGTTTGAACCTCCAAGGCACTGCTAATGCATGTGTTAGCTCTGCCCTCCCTGGACCTCAACCCATATCTGGGCAGCTTGGAATTGAGCCGGGACGCCATAAGATCTATCTCCAGTGTACCCCATCTGTTACAAATCTCAGCAAACACCGAGGGATGGAGAGACTATTACCCCAGATGAAAGGATTGTCTGCTCAGGAAATCTGCTTCCCAGTTGTCCACACCCGAAATGTGGATCGCTGACAGCGAGCAGTTGTGGGCCTCCACCTACTCCAGAATCCGAGATACTTCCCTCATTGCTAGGGAGCTCCTCGTTCCCCCATGAAGGTTGATGTAAGCCACCGGGGTTATGTTGTCTGATTGGAATCTGATAAACTGGGGTGAAAATGTTGATCGGGAGGAGAGATTCCTCTTAAGTCCACAAGCCCTGTGCCTTCCTGGCACCCCAAACAGCTCCCCATCCTGAGAGACTTGTGTCCGTAGTCACAATCTCCCAGGATGGTCTCAAGAAGGATTTCCCTTGGGACAGGTGATCTGGACAGGGCCACCAGGAGAGAAATTCTCTCGACCGGTTGTCCAGAGAAATCTATTGAGACAGATACGAATGATCGCCATTCCACTGACTCAGCATGCACAGCTTAAGTGGCCTGAGATGGAATCTGGCAAAAGGAATGATGTCCATGCTGGACATTACGAGACCAATCACCTCCATACACTGAGCCACAGAGGGCCTTAAGGAGATCTGGAGGGCAAGACAAGCCGAAGTTAGCTTGTAATGTCTCTGGTCTGTAAGAAATATCCTCATGGATAAGGAGTCTATTATAGTACCCAGGAATTTCTCCCTGGTACTGGGAATAAGAGAACTCTTTTCTAAGTTTATCCTCCATCCATGAGATTGAAGAATAGATTGAAGGGCTTTCGAATGGTCCTCTACCAGATGACAGTATGGAGCTTGAACCAGAATATCGTCCAAGTATGGCACTACTGCTATACTTCTGGGTCTGGCCACTGCCAGCAGAGCCCCTAGAACCTTCATAAAAACTATTGGAGCAGTAGCTACACCAAACAAAAGTGCAATAAACTGGAAGTGCTGGTCCAGGAACATAAATCTTAGGAACTTAAAGTGTTCCCTGTGTATTGGAACATAAAGGTAAGCATCCTTCAGATCTATCATGGTCATGAACTGTCCTTCCTGAACTAAGGGAAGGATGGACCTTATTGTCTCCATTTTGAATGAGGGGACAGATAGGACTTTAGGTCCAGAATCGGGTGGAAAGTTTCCTTTGAATAGTATCCCAGACCTCTTTCTGTAAGAGGTACCGGGACAATGACTCCCAGGGAGGATAGATCCCTCACGCACCCCAGAAAGGCTTCTCTCTTTTCTTGCCTTGAAGACAGGTATGACAAGAGGAATCTGCCCCTGGGTGGATGAGACTTATTCTTTATCCCTGAGCGATGACCTCCAGGACCCATGGGTCTTGTACGTCCCCAAACTAAGTGTCAGAAAAGAGCATCAGTCTGTCCCCTACGCCGCTCCTTAATGCTAACTTTGCCTCAGTGGGCTTCTTGTTTGGCTTGGATTTATTTCAGAACTGAGACGGCTTCCAAGTCCCCTTGGATTGTTTGGGCTTTGTGGAAGGCTGCTGACATTGGGATTTATCAGAACGAAAGGAACAAAAATTAGGACCTTGTCCCTTAGGTTTGTTCTTCTGATCCTGCAGTAAAAAGGCACCTTTGCCTCCAGTAACCATGGAGATAATTGAGTCCAGACCTGGAGCAAATTGAATCTTTCCCTTAAATGGGAGGGAAATAAGTTGACAGAAAGCGTAAATGCTCAATCCTAAATCTAAAGTCTGGTTTCTCCGCAGCTGGAGGCCTAGAGGCAGCAGATTCAGACCCAGAAAGAGCATCCTCTGAAGTATCAGAGGCGCCTTCATCATCGGATAATCTTGTATCAGATAAATCCAATAAGCTAGTAGATGACCCCTGGGAAGGATAGCAATATTTATCCTTTCACTTGTGCTTAGCAGGGCGAGGTAAAGCACTAAAGGCCGCAGACACGGCCATCTGTAATTGCTCAGCAAGTCTGGTGGTAAAAGGGCCCCTCCAGATGGAGGATTAGGAGTGCTACGGGAAACTGCATGTGTAATAGGAGATGACTGAAGGGTGCGCACCTCACGGGACGAAGACTCCTCAGAGGTGGATGACTCAGTGGTATCAAACATATTAACTTTCTTTGATATGATTACTTTATCAAGGCATGTGGAACATAATTGAGCAGGCGGGTATACCTCAGCCTCCTCACAATATAGACAGGTATTAGATTTAGGTAAAGTGGGAGTACCCTCTAACACATCAGAATCCTCCATAGCTTGCATTTATAAAGCAGACTATAGATAATAAGATAAAACGGCACCTTTATACCCCCAATGGCTGGGGCACTCACCACCTCCTATGACCCAGGCCAAACAGAGAAACCGCTTCTTCTCCGGTAAACCGCACGGTCAGGAAAGAGGAAATCAGTGTAACCACACCTGGTCACATGGTGCGTAATGCAGGACCACCCCTGCTATAGGAAAAAAGCACATCAAGCCTTTCAGGCTTTGCAGCTTCCAAAAAACGAAAGTAAAACCTGTACGTTCCAACATCTGCCTGAGCCACATCTCACACATGTCCCAGCATAATCATAATAAAATAAAATTATGTGATTAATTCCCCTGTTCAATAATCCCCCTCTTGATATATTAACCCTTGATTGCAAACAGATAAAAGGAGCCACACGTTGACCCTGTCTTCTTGCGTTATCATATGTGTATAAAAAATGAAACAATCTTACCGGAATCTATGCCGTGGAACAGAACCATAGCCTCTCAAGTTTGACAGTCTTGTAGCATCGCTCCTGACATGGACTTAAGTGATGGAAGCAGGCAGTGAAACTCGTCAACACTGATTGCTTAGGAGTTGTTAATACGAGTCTGAATGGGTTTTCAGAAAGACTCTCCCTGCATCTCCAGACTCTAACATTCGTCAATGCTCTCACTGAGAGGCTGACAAGACTACTTAAAACTCCAGTCCCATTTCGAAGGGTAGATACCCTTCATAAGGAACTACTCCGAATCTTCTGACACTTCTCTGCCAACCTCCTGTGACGAAAGGGAATGACTGGGATATGAGGGAAGGGGGGAGTATTTAAGCCTTTGGCTGGGGTGTATTTGCCTCCTCCTGGTGGCCAGGTTGAGTATTTCCCAACAGTAAAGAATGATGCCATGGACTCTCCTCATATTAAGAAGCAAATTTAACTTTCATGATTATAATTTACTCCTATTATCAATTTTTCTTTGTTCTCTTGGTATTTTTATTTGAAAAAGCAAGAATGCAAGCTTAGGAGCCGGCCCATTTTTGGCTCAGAACCTGTGTAGCACTTGCTTATTGGTGTCTAAATGTAGCCACCAATCATGAAGCGCTACCAGTGTGCTAAACCAAAAATGGGCTGGCTCCTAAGCTTACATTCCAGCTTTTTCAAATAAAAATACCACAAGAAGAATTTTTTTTTTTTTTTAAACTGGATCATCTTTAGACCCATAAACTTAGAATGGTTTAGCAATTGATATGTTAAATAAAAGCAAAAGTGAGAATGCGGATCTGCTATGTAAATAATAAGGTAGGATATATGGGTATAGGTAGGTTGCGGCATAGGCAAGAAAACCACATAGTCAGACCTCCCAAATTGGGAGGTCCATTATAGAGATGGGGGGGAGGTGGGAACTTGAATACGATAAATAAAATAGATACCTGAGGAGGTTTTTTTTTTTTAAATATAGAGTATCATAGGCAGATGAAGTAAACCTCAAATAGAGGCTCACCAAACATGTTAGATGAATATCAAGACTGATAAAATAAAGTCTAGTAGGAAAGCTCCAACAACTCAAGTGGAATATTGTGCATTTTAGGTCAGTTATTCCCTTAGTAAACATTTAGGGTCTTTTTGGGCTTAATTATTAACATAGGAGTTGGTCAGGGAAGTATGATAACAGTATAAACATCAAATATCAGTAGGTAGCTCAAGGGTTAGTTATATATCAGACAGACACTATGCCTAGTACTAGAGAACTTCCAGGTCCATACTCACCTAAATAACATAGCCGAATGAGCTGATTCAGAATGTGGTGTAAGATAAGATCGTAAATTAAAGTTGTAATGCAGGTCCAGCCTGCCTCACAAAATGGAGCTATGCGCCACAATATATCTATGTCTTCCTTAGCAGGATATGAATTTGCTTACTTTGTCTCATGACAGGATAACACAACACTCGGTAAGATACCCACATTAAGCAGCTGTGAATATAATATACTTAGTGTTTAGTCATTAGATGCGCTATACAAGCAACTTATGTAGCCCAATTAGGTTAAAATATGGGAAACATCCTAGGTATGCGAACTATGGGTGTAGGAAGAAGTGGAGTGTGGGAACCAGGATGGGATCCTTATAGTATAAAACACCTCTAATTATGAAAGACTGCTCCTAAGTTACTAGCTGAACCCCGTGTCTTGAGGAAATGTAGGAACAAACAACACACATCTGTACAAATGAGATACTAGCAACGGAGGAATAGCATTATTATAAGAAATGGGGTAATACAATTGAGCTTGATATAATAGATATAATACTGTATACAATAGATGTTAGGGCGCTGCCTCGGCCGCTGGCTACGCCTACACTATAGGGAAATAGGACTCAGTATTCAAAGAATATAGAAGCTGAACAATAGCAGCTATATAAGGTAGATAGGCAAACATGTCATATGCTTAAATAGCTTAATCTAATTCACACATAAAAGCAACAATATCCTAATACATTTCTTTTAAACTAAACTAGACTAAACTATCCCCATAATCTCATAAACTATAGTATCTCACGTTATATGGGGGTAGCATATAACTCAGGGACCTCAGCATATGTTATTCTTAAGCGCAGTGAGGAGAGATATGTGGAAGGTTTATATGTGAGCTTACATAGGTGGGTATATTAGCTTACAGATAGATAAGTAAGCATATGTAACAATAAAGAAATACATATCTCAGTATACTACACTATATGCAAAGTGAAAAAATTGTTTAAAACATATATGAACTGATAACAATTTCAGCAGACATAAGGACACCTGTCAAACTATAACAATAACACCAATGATGACCTTATGTGTCAAGATATATATTGTGTTAATAACATAAGTCACAAGGTTTGATGGAGGGAAGTCTGGAATGTTCAGAGAGTTAATCTCCAACTTACTATGGGAAGCATGATTACTTTACCCAACGCCAACTGCATGATAGAGACAGCAAGATAAGTGCTGCAAGTGTGGCCATGCTTGTAAGTCTCCTGCAGGAATAATGTCAGGATCAATTGTGCCAATCCCTGTGCCAGTACCGATATAGGGAGATGACTGGGACTGTAGCAAAGCTGACCAGAAGTTCAAGATCTGCCTCCATGCGTTACCATCTTTCCAGGCGTACCCCCTTGGCTGCAGAAAAGATGAAGAGGGGCTCAAGACCTGTTGCCGTGTGATGCCGTCCTTCAATGTATTATTCTGTGTTGAGGTCTCAGTGTATGTTCCGCAATCTTCTGTGGCTGTAGTAAAACTAAGCTGGTAATATTAACACTGCATGCCTGGGTTGGAGTAGCATAACTCTCATCATCTCCTTCTATGCTCTTAGCCACGGTGTCCCCCCGCCACAGAGGCAAACTCCGCTCATCAGGCTCTGTATCAACAATTTCCGGTTGGGTGCGGTGGTGAAACAAGTGAGCACTACTATGATCGGGGGCCTGAAATAACAAATGCTCCAGGGCAGCATGATGCCTGTCAAGTAGACCTCTCAGAGCCTCCATGAATCCGGAGGAGATCTCTAAAGGAGACATTGTGTAATATTACGCCACAGATATATAAAGCCAATAGTCCATAGGTTTGTCCTTCCAGAAGCCCGAGAAAGAGTAAAATATAGTCAGCTAGATCTTCCTTAATCGTTAATTGCTTAAGGAGGGTGGCCCAGAAGATAGGCCTTCAGTGCTTACTGCGTGGCGACATTGAAAAACAGCAGCGTTTCATATATCCTCCAGATAGGCTTTCCTCCACTCTCTTTCCCCCCTATACATGCACAAGAGGTAATAGACTCTAATAAAGAAAGTCAGGGTTTATAAAATTAAGGTATTTCCATCTTTTTAATCCTTTAAGCAGGAGCTCTGCTCATACATGTCTGCTCTCCATGGCAGTTGGCTCCGCCCCCACAAGAAGAAAAATTTATAACAGGAGTAAATTAGAAAGCCGTTTAAAAATCATGAAATATCTGAATCATGAAAGTTTAATTTTGACTAGACTTTTCCTTTAATGCTGCATACAATTTACGTGCAATTCTCCTATTTTAGGTGAATTGTACATAGCAGTAACTATGTAATGTGCAGGGCTAACTAAGCACTTCTTGCAGGAGATACTCACTGGGTTTGCATAGTTAACCCTTTCATGACAGGGTTAAAGTGCTTACATCGGAACAACTGTTCCGATGTAGACAAATTGAAACTACGCGATCGTGCATACGATCGCGAGATTTCAATTATTGGATCGCATCTGGGGGGCGTCCCTACAACCCTAGGAACGCCCTCCAGACCGCGATCAAATCCTAGAAGCACAGAAGGCTTCAGGACAGACGTTAGCTATGACGTTCTATTCCGTCATAACGGCTTTAAAGCCCAGTGTAATTATGACGGAATAGAACGGCATAACGGCATTAAAAGGTTAGTATCCGGAATTTAAATGTTTCAATTCACCTGCCATTCAAATCTTAATGAATAGATCCCCCATGGTAGGATCAGGAGCAGAAATTCACTACTGGGAGACAGTTGCTGATTGGTGGCTGTATATGTATATATATATATATATATATATATATATATATATATATACACACACATATAGTATATATGCCTCTTGTCATTGGTTCACGCAATGTGTTCGGCAATCTCCCAGTAGTGCATTGCTGATTCTTCAGTAAAGCATACAAAGAGAATGAAGCAAATTTAATAATAGTAGTAAAATGGAAAGTTGTTTCAAATAGTATGCTCTACCTGAATCATGATTTTTTTTATATGAACCTGAAATTTGGATGTGGATTTGAAGGCAGATGCATGGCTGATTGTCTCTCTCCGACCCAGCCTTGTCGAGCGGGTGAAATTGGTTGATGTGGCTACTTGAGAAGTGGGTATTTCAGGCCTTTTTTTGCACAAAACGCATTTTTGACTGGAAGGGCCATTTGGATGTGGATTCTGTGGTGATTGTGTAGCTCATGGTCTCTGCACAACTAGCTTTGCAGAACTGGTCAATTTTATTGCTGTGACTATTTGGGAAGTGGGGATTCAGGCCTGTTCAGTGGCATTCCATATTCATCTGGGCTATAAAGGGGTTAGTAAAAATATTATTTTAAGTTTTTGAACTCTAACACATTGTTCTGAACGATCTTTTAAACTTTCTATTTTTTTTAATAATTTGACAAACTATATAGCCGTTCTGACCTGTTCTTTTTTGTTCTGGCTCTTACCCTATCCCTTTTAATGGGGTGTAGTGTATCAGTGATTCATAAAAGCTCTGGATATAGCCTTTATTTTAGTTTTTCTGCTTCACTTAAAGGGGCAGTAATCTTACATACTAATGTTATATAATTTTGCACATAGTGCACGGCACATTTATACTTTCAATTATTCCAGAGAAATTGTATGTAAAAACCTCATTTTACCAGAACGCCACTTCTTGCTCTACTGAGCGGGTCTGGTTTTTACACAGCGCATCGTGGCAACACTGTCTAGTCACAGTGTGCCGGTCTCGCCATTAAAATGAATGTAGCTCGCTCCTGCTCTGGTCTAGTAGCAGGAGCGAGCTACATTCATTTTAATGGTGCAACCGGGCACATTGTAACTAGACAGTGTTGCCGCGATGTGCTGTGTAAAAACCAGACCCGCTCAGTAGAGCAAGGAGCTGCGTTCTGGTAAAATGAGGTTTTTACATACAATTTCTCTGGAATAATTGAAAGTATAAATGTGCCGTGCACTATGTGCAAAATTATATAACATTAGTATGTAAGATTAAAAAAAAATACTTGCATGCTAACTGACATATCTCTCTAAATATCAGTAAGCATTATTTAAACACTTACACAGTCCTGCTGCTTTGACTACTGCGACCTACTTCTTAGTGGCCTTCCCAGTACTCACCTACCACTCACCAGTTTATCAAGAAAGCTGCTGCGAGACATTTATCTAACAAGGAGATGAACATCAGCCATACTCTCTGTTCGTCCCTACAATGTCTCCCTATATGCAACTACCTAAAATTAAGCCTGATGAAACAGTTACTGTTTCATTGAGAAACGCGTTGCTTGTTGTTATCAGTTTTAAAATAAAGTAAGTTTTGCACTTACTACTTGCTGCCACACCATTTATTTTGATTTACACCCTGACATTTGGTGTACTACTTTTTGGGATATCGTAAATAGTAATGAAAATTGAGATAAAAAGCAACAGACACTGAGATGGGATCCATAGGTTTCCTGGGTGATACTACCATGAACACTTTACAGCTCCAGTAATGTAATAGATCGTTCTATTTTTTAACATGGTAAGCACCATTGGCAGTGATAACAGTAATCTAAAGTAAATTATTGTTTCAGTACGGATTCTAAAAATTTGCAAAAAAAAAAAAGAAAAATACACAAAAGAAACAAGAAACGTACTCTGATTTAAACTTTATTGCTAAAAATGAGTTTGCGTTGCAAAGATCTTTCATTAAATAGCTGAATTGTCAATGGAAATACAAACTAAAATATCAAAATATTTTGAACTCTGAAATATTTATGTACATATTATACATTTTACAGGAATTAAAACTACACAACTTTATAATTTTTACAGAAAATTGGCATCAAAATAGTTGCAAAAAATGTTCCTATTTAGCACCTAAAATCAGTTTGAAAAAATTTAAATCATAATAAAATCCAAAAATAGAAGAAAGTGATTAATTATTTTACATTCATACAATAGTATAAAGTTGCATAAAATAGATATTAAACACAATTCCAATGTAAAGACCTGTATTTAAGCCTGGTCCCTATTTGTAACACTCTTTACCTCAACGGGTTTAAAAAAACAAAAAAACAAAAGCAAAGCAAAATTTTTCAACAGAGCAAATGCAATTGTATAAAAAGAGCATTTTAATTGATTATTAAATAACCTGTTAAATCACATGAACATTGTCATATTGTGAATAACCGTATTAAAATGCAGCAGTTGATCAGTAAGGCTTGTGTAGACCCAATAGACAGTATAACATTAAAATCTACAAACTGGATATTGTTTTAATTAAGGCATTTAAATATTCAACTCATTTTGATTCTGACAACATTTGCTTGGTTTACAATTAAAAAAATCTTCTCATATCCTTAATTTCACATAACAATAAATCAAGGACAGATAAAACAGTGACTTTGAATTGTATTTCAATTCACTAACCTCTACTCTGTTTTTGATGGAGGTTTTTTAACTGAGCATTTGCATAGAATCCAAAAAAATTATATATGCAACAACAAAAAAACTTAAATTATGCTTACCTGATAATTTTCTTTTCTTCTAACGGGGAGAGTCCACAGCTGCATTCATTACTTTTGGGAATTCAGAACCTGGCCACCAGGAGGAGGCAAAGACACCGCAGCCAAAGGCTTAAATACCTCCCCAACTTCCCTCACCAGAAGAAAAAGACAAACATGGCTGCCCCCATAAAAATACATGGGAAGGGAGCTGTGGACTCTTCCCGTCAGAAGAAAATTATCAGGTAAGCATAATTTAAGCTTTTCTTCTTAAACAGGGAGAGTCCACAGCGGCATTCATTTACTTTTGGAAAAACAATACTCAAGCTATAGAGGACATGCAAAAAAGGGCAGGTAGACAAGGTGGACCATTCGAAGGGCACCACAGCCTGAAATTACCCAAGCCAATTAACAACTGCTGTACCGAGCAGAACAAAAAGGACTGAAAGGACTAAGTAACTGCCCAACAGTTATCTAGCAAAGCCCAGATAGAGACCGATTAAAAGTACTAGATTCCACCGAGCACAAAGCCCCCAAAGAGATAAGTCCCGCCGGTTCCAAGGCCGTACCGATTCCACATATTTCCAGAAGGGAAAAGGAAAAAGAAATATTCAATAAGAGATCTAAAATCTCAGCAACTAGGGTAAAAAAACGACCCCAGCAAAATCGAGCGCAACCGCAGGTTGCAGCAAGACAAAGAAAAATGAATAGAGAAAACTCCAACAACCTACCAGAATTAAGATAGAGAAAAAAAACCTACCCCAATCTGGAGACAGTCCAAAGGACCAATATTCGAACCAAAGACAACCCCGAAGACGGAGCAAAACCCAAAACTCACACAGAGTGCAGTCTGCACTCATGAAGAGCTATCGCGGAATAAGCAGATATTCCCCAAAACTGCCAACAATTAACAGTATAAGCACTTATCGTGCTGCAGATGAAGCTCCCGGGTCCCACTCTGCCGCACAAGACTAGTAGACATCAGTCACGAACACTAGCCTATAAAGTTAGAAACTGCCCCAGGAGACTCCCAGAACCCTCCGGAAGTGCAGGAACTTGCTCCCCTACTAAAATAGGGAAGCTGAGTAAAAACTCCTATAATCTCCCTTCAAGAGAGATCACAAAATCTGGAGAAGAACACGGTCAACGACTCAATTGATCCAAGGGCCTTAGGTCGAAAAAAGTAAAACCAGCCCACAGCTGGATTCTAACAACCAACTCAAGTTGCAAAGCCCCAAAAACTCACCGTTAGGTTACATGGTCTACTTCCTCGAGACAAAGGCCCAGCACCTAAAACGCCTGGCATGTCCAAAGATAAGCAAATAAATAAATCCCCGTACTACCCAGAACTCAAAAGAGGACTAAACAGTAACAAAGGGTAGGCAAACCCTGACCATATGTAACAAGTTTGGCATGCTAAACCACAAAGCCGGAACAGAACGTAGTACGATCCTGGGTTACAGAACCCAGACCGATTCCTTCCCTACAGGAAGGTGAACTCCCAGATAAGGGGAGACCACACACTGACACCACAGTGTGAGCACAATATCAGAATCCATCTCAACATGACTGTACCACAAGGTCGAGGGACCCTCCTCCGAGCATTAGACGGACACCATGGTATAACCCGCTCCCCCCCAAGGTGAGGGAAATGAAAGACACCTGCTCACCCACTCACAGGTATGGAGCATATGTCATCGAACAGATGGCAAAAAACAGAACCAACTGAAAAGGCACCCTCTGATGCAACAGCGGTTCCAGGAGCCAAACAAACAGCCAGCGAGCCCACCTATAAAGTGGAATGGCTGAATAAGAGATCAATCTCCCGCTTGACTCAACCTTAAGGGCTGAATCACTCTGGATCCAACTAGGAGGTCCGACCAGATATCCTAGCCATGACCAAACAAATGGGCACCTGGAAAACGGAGCCAGTCACAGACTAGTAACCCCTGAGGAACCATAGGAATACCTCATACAGAGAACCCTAGAAGATGCAAGCACCTCCCATCCAGAGGTGACCCTAGGGTACTGGACGTTCATCCTAGAGACAGAAAAACTACTTTTCCATAATTCAAGGGACAATACCCTCCAGACCGACAGCTATGAAGCTGTCAATAAAAAACACACCTCTGCAACAGAGGCTGCCAAAATAGATCAATCTGGGTCCACCTCCCGGTAACCCCCAGGACCAAGGGGCAACAGGATGACGAACATCGATATCCCAAAACCAACATATCAACTGATATGATGTAAGAAAAGGTAGCACCAGGACCACCAAAGAGATCAACGCATTCTCTATAATCCCTTAAAAACATGGGAGCAGACAAGAAGTCGAATGAGGAAGAAATGCGGACAAAAGTGCCCGATTCTCTAAAACTGATGACTAACCAACCATCCCCCAACTAGCTCCGAGGTCAAAGACCTTTGGAGTGCTTCATAGCAGGAACTGTCCAGGCCCCACAAACAGGAACAGGACCAAGAGGAATTGGACAAACCCCTTGATGCCCAAAAAAAGCAACGAGAACCAGCCTGATGTCATAAATGAAAAGGCCTCCTCTCTCTTAGCTCCATCAAGGGTAGAGTCTTAAAAGAAAAAAATACTCTCATGAAGTTCCAGGATATATATTGTGCTAAAGAAGAAACCCAGCATAATAAACCTCTCGTCTGAGAGAAAACTCACCGCCCAACCAGGTAAACCAGATATCCCAGCACCACGTGGATAGTATAGAGTCTTAAGGAACAGAAACCAGCTCCCAACCAGGACCAGCCTGCTACAGAGGGCATTCCGTAACTGAATCAGGTCACATAAATTTTGAAACACTAGAAGGGATCGATAAAACTTAAGACTATGCAAAAAATATCTGAACATACAACTTCCGCAGAAGTGTCCAAGCGACCACAAAATCGCTAGTATCGAATTCCAGAGAGAAATGTTTCCCAACGGAGAAAGTATAACAAACATGAGCTTACCCCCCCCCAAAAAAACCATCCTAACCGGATCAACGAAAAAGAGGGCAGCACTCACCGGTGAACGCCCAAGAAAAATGGTTACATTGACAGAGATCCCATTCTCCCGAAGCTCAGAACTGGAATAAGATACCCTAAAAAAAAAAGATAAATCGGTAGACAACAAGGAGATTAACTTCATCCCTGCACGTCTAACCCAGATTGCCGTCCGGAGCGTAAGACCGAGGACCCCTCAACCCCTCAGGGCTGGGATCCTCAAGCACTGCCAAAACATTCTGCAACAGGACACGAAGGCATGCCAGTCTATAATGAAAAGCAAGACTTACTTCTGCCGGGGAACTGACGACCCCGACCCCAAGGATTGGGCCCCTGAAGCCTCAGAGGCAACCGCTTCCCCAGAGGGCTGATCTGACCCAGACGATCCCTCGCCTGATGAGCCCTGGTTCACCGAACACAGACAGAATCTTAGTAACATTTCCCTCCCTGGAAAATGTAAGTGCGCCAATGCCAAAGAAATGGCCATGCGGAACCGTCGTGTAGCCTCTGGAGGAAACAAGCCGCCGTCTGGAGAAGGGGTAATGGCATTAGGGACACCTGCTTGCTAAGTCAAAGAAAGTAATAGGGTACTCGCCACACGGCATATGGGACCCCCAGGGGCAGATGGCTCGGCGGACTCTAAGTTCCCTGGATCAGGAGAAAAGAGCACTCGAATAGCGGCATGCAGAACATAACTGATGGGAATGGATTACCCGGGCCATTTCATACTCTTCGCAAGAAGTAGAATCTGAATCAGAGACATCTGTCTCCAAAAAATCAGAGTCTTCCATAACTAGGATAGAAATTATGGATAGGAAAGAAAAAATAAAATGGCACCTTACACCTCCAATGGCTGGGGCACTCACCCCCTCCTATGACCCAGACAACTAGTGAAACAGACTCTCTCCATCGCCACATGGTCAGGAATATGGAAATGGTGACTAGAAAACGTGACCATGCCCGGTCACAAGGTACACCGCGTAGGCGAACTAAATATGTGCCAAAGCCACAAGGGCTGCAAAGCTTGACAAAAAAGGCTGTTATGTTCCGATATAGCCACAAGCCCAAATAACATTACATATTTGCAGACAGAATCACATAACAAACATGATTAAAGTCCCCCCTGTTTAATAACCCCCCAGGAGATATTAACCCTCGATTCCATAAGATAAAGGAGTCCCACTGAGACCCTGACTTCTTCATTTACTTTACACTTCACATCATCTTAAGTAAAATGAAACGATCTTACCAGAATCTACGCCGTGGAACAGGAACACGGCCCTTCAAGTGTGACCTGTAGTAGCTTCACTTCTGACATGGACTTGAGCGAAACAAAGCAGGCAGCAAAACTCGTCAACGCTGATTGCTAAGGAGCTGTTAATATGAGTCGGGATGGTTTCGCAGAAAGACTCTCCCTGCGTCTCCGGACTCTTAACATTCATCCATGCTCTCACTGAGAGGCTGACAGGACTACTTAAAACTCCAGTCCCATTCCGAAGAATACTACCCTCCATAAGAGACTATCTTTAATCTTCCGACACTTCTCTGCCAACCTCCTGTGACGAAAAGGCAAAGAATGACTGGGGGATGAGGGAAGTGGGGGAGGTATTTAAGCCTTTGGCTAGGGAGTCTTTGCCTCCTCCTGGTGGGCAGGATCTGAATTCCCAAAAGTAATGAATGCAGCTGTGGAGTCTCCCCGTTTAAGAAGAAAATTAAGATACAATATTTTACCTATCTGAATTTAGATGTGTATTTATCTATTCCAGAAAATATATACTACCAACACATTAAACCCGTGCTTGATATATTAAACCAGGTAAGTAACAAGCCCTTGTAATGACGTTTCATGAAGTAGGAACCAAACATTTTTTTTGTTTAAATAAATCTCATTCCACATTGCTGCAGGTGCTCTAAAAACAAATGGCAAAATAACTAAATTTCATCTTCCATTTCAGCATATATGGTAACAGTATGAGTACATGGTGTTGAAAGATTCATCAATTTTAAATAAAAAACATGATATACAACCAGATTTCTGTACTTAACTACTCTAAAATTTGTTAATATGTAATAATACGTATTGAAACATCTTCCAATGAATCCAATGACAATGGCAGGCTGTGCCCAGAAACTTTTTAAAAGGGACATAATTAGTATTTTTAAATTCTAACTAGATATACAATTGAATGTGTATGTCACCTGTCAACCTTCAGATTTAGTCAAACTTTAATAACAATAAGGGCATTTTTGTATTTATGCACAGAATTGAAATTTTAGACTATAACCTTTTAAGTATTTTAGTAAATACACACTGTGCAATTATTACACTAAATTTAGCTGAAAAGTCCTTGCAAAATTGTGCTTTGTGACCTGAAGACAATTGCCCATAAATACACCAGTTCTAGCTTCACAGAGCCTGCCGTACTCTCCTTCAGTAAACAACGTCTGAAGTAAAGGTGATTATTTTATAATTACCATCAACTTTTTAAATTGTGTAATTTGTATCTATAACTGTACTTGCATTATGACATCTGGGTTGCAGTTGCTTAGGAAGCACTGTGATTACATCCTTTAATTACTTTTTAATCAAGATGAATGCATGTAATCAAGAAACCAAGATTAAAAAGATTCTGTGGTGAAAGGATGGGATATATTTTTGTCTGATTAGTTTGCAGCCCAATAAATTATTAAACCAACAGGCAATTTCACAGCATAAAAATGCACCACCCTTTGTAAAAGTCATATAGGGCTAGGATGCTAATCATGCCTTTAACAGGGAAGAATACAGAGGTGTCCTTAAGGTGTCTAGTTAAGTCAAATACTGTGCTTCCAAATTATTAAAGGGACGTTCAACCCAAAAATATTCTTTTGTGATTTAGATACAGCATACCATTTTAAATAACTTTCCAATTTACTTTCTAGTTGGCTTCATTCTCTCAAAAAGTCTTTGTGGATTAGCATACCTAGATAGGCTCAGAAGCAGCAATGGACTACTGGGTGCTAGTTAGTGATTTGTGGCTGCACATATATGCCTCTTGTCATTGTCTCACTCAACTAGCTTAGATAAGTTCATTGCTGCTCCTTCCACAAAGGATACCAAAAGAATGAAGCTAGTTTCATAAAAGAAGTACATTGGAAAGGTATTTAAAATTGTATGTTCTAACTGAATCATGAAGAAAAAAAAGGGGTTTGTGTCCCTTTAATTAATTATAACAAAACTAGATGACATTTGCACAGAGTATTGTGTGTTGTACCATAACACTGGCGCCGAAAATCATGCCGAACCAAGATCATGCTGAACCAATTATATGTCAGTATGTGAAACAATAATATTCACATCCTGTTTGTGAAAATGTAGGGAAATCAGATCTGATTAACCCCATGAGCAGTTTAAGATTATTATTATATGGTTTTCCAAAGGCTCATCCTTTTGTCAAGCATACTAAAGAATATACATTTTATGATGTGTTTGCAGTTTATTATAAAAGTATGGCATTGCTTTTTGGACTTCTAGCTATTGGAAACTGTATCCTACAACAGAGGTTTATATTGTAACTTTTTATATAAGGCATTTTTATATATAGGAGACAATCACAACATATCAACTGATTGATCGACAAAAATCCCTATAGACCTTAATGGTGTTTAAAGGCATTAAAAGGATTGTGACCGACCCCCATAATGGTTTAAAAGGCATTTGTCCATCAAAGGTAAAAAGCCAAAGATAAACATATATTTGTACAATCAGGGATAAACCCATTGACAAAAAAAAATACAAAAACAAACAAAAAATAGTGTTAAACTGTTTTTCCTTTACATTTACCATGTCATTTTAGCATCAGCAAACCGTTGCTATCCTTGACTTTTAAAAAATGACTCAGTGTAAAGAATATTTATATAGAATAAAACATCTATTTCACTTTTACAAACTAGTTTTCTTAAGCAGAAATTTAGGGGTCATACTTAATTTAAATTCTGAGCCTCCTTTTTTAAAAAAAAAAAAAATATATATATATATATATATATATATATATATATATATATATATATATATATATGTAAAATAAATAAAACACAACCTGCAACTGGTGGAAGACATTTAGCCTGAGGGAAAACTGTTGTAAAATGCCTCCTCCTTTAATTGTAAGCAGACCTAAACATGTAGAACACACATGACAAATGCACCAAACGAGAATTCCAACAGGTAGAGGTAATTTTATCTACAAAAACAATAATGCCCTTCATGAAGCTGGTTTTACTTGAAAACCATTGTTTGAAGATCAGATAGTACATTATCGGCAGGATAAAAACAAGAAAGACATTTCCTAAATTTCTTCTCTGTGAAGTGTCTCTTTCATTGAAGGAGAAAGTGATGTCTCTTATTTACATAGCCACTAAGGGCTCGATTTATCAAAGCCCATACGGCTGCAAGTTCTCACATGAACCTGCTCGCCTTATTTAACAAGCAGCAGTCGTGAGACCGCTGCTTTCCTAACCTCTTCGCCACCTTTAAGGTGGCGAAATTCAATCTCCGTGGTCTAGTCCGACAGAGATTGACAGCTCCTGCCCACGCGTGATTGGCTGTGCGCGGGCAGAAATTTGCCCGCCAGAGGCGAGCCGAGGCGGACAGGGGCGCGTATATGCGCCCCTGTCCGCCTCAGCTTTGATAAATCAAGCCCTTAGGGCTCTACACATGCAGTATTCTCTGGTGGCCATAACTATAGGCGGGCACTGACATTTGTCACCTATCAAAGATGAGTACTATGCCATCAGCTGCTGTCTAGAGTACTCAGAAACTCTGAAGGGCAGAAGACTGACCATGGTTCCTGTGCAATGAATGGAAAATCACTACTTAAAGGGATATGAAACCCACATTTTTTCTTTCAGATAGAGTATGCAATTTTAAGCAACTTTTTAATTGATTCCTATTATCAATTTTCTTCGTTCTCTTGGTATCTTTATTTGGAAAAGCAGGAATGAAAGCTTAGGAGCTGGCCCATTGTTGGTTCAGCACCTGGGTAGCTCTTGCTGATTGGTGGCTAAATGTTTGGGTATCATATCCCTTTAAACAGGGTATATCGAATTCCATACAAAAATAGTAACAGCTGTAAGGCATGTCGATGAGTACGTATTTAGCTTTTGCATATTATTATGCATTCCGGTAACACCTATTAGAAGAAAGGAAAAAAAATCATACAATCCAAACTGAAATTCTTGTCTTCTTTACAATTAAAATATGATAATTCAGACATAATTATTCAAATTTTATCAAACTTTAAATAACTGTCAACCTTGAATAAAATAGCTGTTTAGCTAAGAATGGAATACTGGAAAATGGAAGATGATCTAAGGAATGTAAACATTGGTTTGAGATGCACTGAATAAATAAGGAAAAGAGTTCTAAATCCAGTCGGCTGTCTTCACTCTCTGGCTTTGAAAGTGTAGTGTTTTTGCAGTACCTATTTCACATTCCTCTTCTTTATGTGGAAAAAAAAATATTTTAGATAGAACGTGAGACGTTATCAATAATAAATACAGGGTAGTTCTTGCAAAATTCGATTTTCCTCTCTGACCAAGCTACAGTATATGTCATGATACTGCGAAAAAGGACAGATACGGAAATATACAAAAACACAAAAATGTAATGTTTGCAGGTGCAAGAGAAAAATGTTCTCTCTTTAGCTACCCAATGTGCTTCTGATGGCTTTTCTAAATGATATATCTTGTGTATATTTTATAAAGTCTTGTTTTTAAAATAAGCATATACAAAATACAGCATTTATATAAGTGGCTTATACATTCTAATACAAAAGTACAAAATAAAACTAACGGAGAAAGGCCAGCTTGGAAATGTTCTTCATGTTCTGTACAGGTGACAATTACATTTCGGCTCGATTGTTTTTGTCACCATTTTCCCTTTCTTCCTCTTCTTCTTCCTCTTCATAATTATCTTCATTTCTTTCTTTGTGATTGTCTTGCTGAGCGTCTTGCTCCCTTTCTGCACCAATATGTTTTTCTACAACCTGGAAAAAAAGAGAAAGTAGATTTAATTATGATCTATATGATCTATACACGTTAGCAGTTATTAGGATCTGTAAATAAACAATTTCATGCTTTTCTAATAACCTTTAAACCAACTTGTAACATATCTAGGGGGAATAGTCTACATTATCTGGTAATGTTCTTTCAAGTCAATATTATCATCATCAGTTATTTATAGAGCACCAATATCTGTTTAATTTATTTAATTAGCATTAAGTGGCAAATATATGTTAAAACAGCGGTCACTAACGAATCAGGATAGTGACACTTCCTCATTTTCACAGCCTCTGTACTGACACTTAACCACATCCTTTTACTCTTTTCCAATCCATGTTAAAGGTGCAGTGTAGAGTTATTTTTTTCTCCCCTTTAATGCATTCCCAATAATCCATTTTATTGACACGTATTAAATTGTTTACAAATAACTATTTCCCATTTACTATGTCATTGGAAATAGCTACTTTTGCCTTTTGTATCCTTACATTTTCTGAGAATTTTGGTACATAAGAACTGGTTATAGAAAAGCTTAATAAACAAGAAAGTTTAGAAAAAATCACAGCCTAATCCTAACCAAGGCAAAAGTGTGAAAATAAGTAATTTTGTTTACATAGAACAAATAAGGCTGAAATATGACCCTTTAGAGAACTAGGTGATATGCCCTTCTTAAGAACAACCTGCAGAAAGCCAAGAATTTCAATGCTATTCTTTTTTAGAACACCAGGCCAATGTTTTTCATACCTTGTGGTAGATACTCCTGGTAACAGGCTTTCTGGCCTAAATTAAGTTCTAAGTTACTTTATTCAAAAACACTATCGGCTAGATTACGAGTTTTGCGGTAAGAGTGGTGCGTTGCTAACTTGCACGTTATTCTCACTGCTCACTTTCCTACAGCGCCGGTATTACAGGTTTTTATAAACCCGGCGTTAACAGGCAAGAAGTGAGAATAGAGCAAACTTGAGCTCCATACTGCACTCCAATACCAGCGCTACTTAAGTCAGCGATGAGCTGGTTGTACGTGCTCGTGCATGATTTCCCCATAGACATCAATGGGGAGAGCCGGCTGAAAAAAATTCTAACACCTACAATAAAGCATCGTAAAGCTCAGTAACGCAGCCCCATTGATTCCTATGAGGCAACAAAATTTATGTTTACACCTAACACCCTAACATAAACCCTGAGTCTAAACACCCCTAATCTTACACTTATTAACCCCTAATCTGCCGCCCCCGACATCGCCGACACCTACATTATACTCATTAACCCCTAATCTGCCGCTCCGGACATCCCCGTCACTATAATAAACATATTAACTCCTAAACCGCAGCACTCCCGCATCACAAACATTAGTTAAATATTATTAACTCCTAATCTGCCGCCCCCAACCTCGCCGTCACTATACTAAAGTTATTAACCCCTAAACCTAACACCCTCTAACTTAAATATAATTAAAATAAATCTAAATCAAACTTACTATTAATAACTAAATAATACCTATTTAAAAATAAATACTTACCTATAAAATAAACCCTAAGCTAGTTACAATATAACTAATAGTTACATTGTATCTAGCTTAGGGTTTATTTTTATTTTACAGGCAAGTTTGTATTTATTTTAACTAGGTAGAATAGTTATTAAATAGTTAAATAGTTAACTATTTACTAACTACCTAGCTAAAATAAATACAAATTTACCTGTAAAATAAAACCTAACCTGAGTTACACTAACACCTAATCTTACACTACAATTAAATAAATTACATGAATTAAATACAATTACTTAAATTACAAAAAAAACAAAACAACTAAATTACACAAAATAAAAAACAAATTACAAGATATTTAAACTAATTACACCTAATCTAATACCCCTATCAAACTAAAAAAAGCCCCCCCCCAATAAAAAAAGCCCTAGCCTAAACTAAACTACCAATAGCCCTTAAAAGGGCCTTTTGCGGGGCATTGCCCCAAAGAAATCAGGTCTTTTACCTGTAAATAAAAATACAAACAACCCCCCCAACAGTAAAATCCACAAGCCACACAATCAACCCCCCAAACAAAACCCTAACTAAAAAAACCTAAGCTACCCATTGCCCTGAAAAGGGCATTTGGATGGGCATTGCCCTTAAAAGGGCATTTAGCTCTATTGCAGCCCAAAGCCCTAACCTAAAACCCACCCAATAAACCCTTAAAAAAACCTAACACTAACCCCTATCAACCAATCGGAATTAAGGCTGAAAAATCCTATTGGCTGATCCAATCAGCCAATAGGATTAAGCTTGCATTCTCTATTGGCTGTTCCAATCAGCCAATAGAATGCAAGCTCAATCCTATTGGCTGATTGGATCAGCCAATAGGATTTTTTAACCTTAATTCCGATTGGCTGATAGAATTCTATCAGCCAATCGGAATCTAAGGGACGCCATCTTGGATGACGTCATTTAAAGCCTGGTTTCTCAACAGCCGGGCCGTGGCCCAGTACCGGGCCGTGATAGCCCTGCTGGTGGGCCCCAACCGGCTATCATGCCCCCACTGCACACCAGGGGCAGACTGAGACCAATCAAGGCCCCAGGAAAACTGTCTCACACTGACCCAAATGTATTCAATGTTATGCAAATGAACATGGTAGCCTCCCTGCCCTGCCCCCAACATGCCCCTCAACCTCCAGAGCCAGGACCCCCAACATTAAGGGCCAGATAAAGGGCCTCCAACCTTCAGGGCCAGACCCCACACTTCATGGTCCTCACAGCGACAGACCCCCGGCAGGACCCCCCACACTCCAGGGCCCCCATTAAACCCACACTTAACTGCTTAGTTACTGATAGGGCAAGTGAAAACTCCAGCTTAAAGGGACACTGAACCCAAAATTTTCTTTTGTGATTCAAATAGAGCATGAAATTTTAAGCAACTTTCTAATTTACTCCTATTATCAAATTTTCTTCATTCTCTTGGTATCTTTATTTAAAAAGCAAGAATGTAAGTTTAAATGTCGACCCATTTTTGGTGAACAACCTGGGTTGTTCTTGCTGATTGGTGGAAAAATTCACCCACCAATAAACAAGTGCTGTCCAGGGTCCTGTGCCTTCTTTTTAAAATAAAGATAGCAAGAGAACAAAGAAAAATTGATAATAGAAGTAAATTAGAAAGTTGCTTAAAATTGCATGTTCTATCTGAATCACAAAAGAAAAAAAATTGGGTTCAGTGTCCCTTTATGGAACGCACCAGGATCCGTGGAGATGCCATTTGTGGGCCCCCCTACTTGCTGGTCCCTCGGCCCAGGTCCTATCTGCCTGGCTGATCAGCCCGCTTCTGCTGCTTTATATATATATATATATATATATATATATATATATATATATATATATATATCTACCGGGCCCTGGACATGTCCAGCTCAAATTAACCGGGCCTTGAGATCACTTTGGTTGAGAACCACTGATTTAAAGGAACCTTCATTTGTCATTAGTCGTCGGCAGAAGAGGATGCTCCGCGTCGGATGTCTTGAACATGGACCCGCTCCGAGCCAGATGGATGAAGATAGAGGATGCCATCTGGATGACCACTTCTCCCGGCTTCGATGAAGACTTCTCCCGGCTTCGTTGAGGATGGATGTTGGATCTTCAAAACTGTAAGTGGATCTACAGGGGTTAGTGTTAGTTTTTTTTTAAGGGTTTATTGGGTGGGTTTTAGTTTTAGGTTAGGGCTGCAATAGAGCTAAATGCCCTTTAAAAGGCAATGCCCATCCAAATGCCCTTTTCAGGGCAATGGGGAGCTTAGGTTTTTTTAGTTAGGGTTTTATTTGGGGGGTTGGTTGTGTGGGTGGTGGGTTTTATTTACAGGTAAAAGAGCTGATTTCTTTGGGGCAATGCCCCGCAAAAGGTCCTTTTAAGGGCTATTGGTAGTTTAGTTTAGGCTAGGGTTTTTTTTTTTTATTTTGGGGAGGCTTTTTTATTTTGATAGGGCTATTTGATTAGGTGTAATTAGTTTAAATATCTTGTAATTTGTTTTTTATTTTGTGTAATTTTTTTTTTGTAATTTAGGTATTTGTATTTAATTTAGGTAATTTATTTAATTGTAGTGTATTGATAGGTGTTAGTGTAACTTAGGTAAGGTTTTATTTTACAGGTACATTTGTATTTATTTTAGCTAGGTAGTTATTAAATAGTTAATACCTATTTAGTAACTATTCTACCTAGTTAAAATAAATACAAACTTGCCTGTAAAATAAAAATAAACCCTAAGCTAGCTACAATGTAACTATTAGTTATATTGTAGCTAGCTTAGGGTTTATTTTACAGGTAAGTATATAGTTTTAAATAGGAATTATTTAGGTAATGATAGTAATATTTATTTAGATTTATTTTAATTATCTTTAAGTTAGGGGGTGTTAGGGTTAGACTTAGATTTAGGGCTTAATAAATATAGTATAGTGGCGGTGACATTGGGGGCGGCAGATTAGGGGTTCATAAATGTAGGTAAGTGGCGGCGATGTTAGGGGCTGCAGATTAGGAGTTAATAATATTTATCTAGTGTTTGCCAGGTGGGAGTGCGGCGGTTTAGGGGTTAATATGTTTATTCTTGTGGCGGTGATGTCCGGAGCGGGAGATTAGAGGTTAATAATTTTCTTTTAGTGTTTGCAATGCGGGAAGGCCTCGGTTTAGGGGTTAATAGGTAGTTTATGGGTGTTAGTGTACTTTTTAGCACTTTAGTTATGAGTTTTATGCTACAGCTTTGTAGTGTAAAACTCATAACTACTGACTTTAGAATGCATTACGAATCTTGACGGGATACGGTGTACCGCTCACTTTTTGGCCTCCTAGGACAAGCTTGTAATACCGGCGCTATGGAAGTCCCATTGAAAAACAGAATTTATGCTTACCTGATAAATTACTTTCTCCAACGGTGTGTCCGGTCCACGGCGTCATCCTTACTTGTGGGATATTCTCTTCCCCAACAGGAAATGGCAAAGAGCCCAGCAAAGCTGGTCACATGATCCCTCCTAGGCTCCGCCTACCCCAGTCATTCGACCGACGTACAGGAGGAAATATGCATAGGAGAAACCATATGATACCGTGGTGACTGTAGTTAGAGAAAATAATTCATCAGACCTGATTAAAAAAACCAGGGCGGGCCGTGGACCGGACACACCGTTGGAGAAAGTAATTTATCAGGTAAGCATAAATTCTGTTTTCTCCAACATAGGTGTGTCCGGTCCACGGCATCATCCATACTTGTGGGAACCAATACCAAAGCTTTAGGACACGGATGAAGGGAGGGAGCAAATCAGGTCACCTAAATGGAAGGCACCACGGCTTGCAAAACCTTTCTCCCAAAAATAGCCTCTGAAGAAGCAAAAGTATCAAATTTGTAAAATTTGGCAAAAGTGTGCAGTGAAGACCAAGTCGCTGCCTTACATATCTGGTCAACAGAAGCCTGGTTCTTGAAGGCCCATGTGGAAGCCACAGCCCTAGTGGAATGAGCTGTGATTCTTTCAGGAGGCTGCCGTCCGGCAGTCTCATAAGCCAATCGGATAATGCTTTTAAGCCAAAAAGAAAGAGAGGTAGAAGTTGCTTTTTGACCTCCCCTTTTACCAGAATAAACAACAAACAAAGAAGATGTTTGTCTGAAATCTTTAGTAGCCTCTAAATAGAATTTTAGAGCACGGACTACGTCCAAATTGTGTAACAAACGTTCCTTCTTTGAAACTGGATTCGGACACAAAGAAGGTACAACTATCTCCTGGTTAATATTTTTGTTGGAAACAACTTTCGGAAGAAAACCAGGCTTAGTACGCAAAACCACCTTATCTGCATGGAACACCAGATAGGGCGGAGAACACTGCAGAGCAGATAACTCAGAAACTCTTCTAGCAGAAGAAATTGCAACCAAAAACAAAACTTTCCAAGATAATAACTTAATATCTACGGAATGTAAGGGTTCAAACGGAACCCCTTGAAGAACTGAAAGAACTAGATTAAGACTCCAGGGAGGAGTCAAAGGTCTGTAAACAGGCTTGATTCTAACCAGAGCCTGAACAAACGCTTGAACGTCTGGCACAGCTGCCAGCCTTTTGTGAAGTAAAACATAATTTATGTAAGAACTTACCTGATAAATTCATTTCTTTCATATTAGCAAGAGTCCATGAGCTAGTGACGTATGGGATATACATTCCTACCAGGAGGGGCAAAGTTTCCCAAACCTCAAAATGCCTATAAATACACCCCTCACCACACCCACAATTCAGTTTAACGAATAGCCAAGAAGTGGGGTGATAAAAAAGTGCGAAAGCATATAAAATAAGGAATTGGAATAATTGTGCTTTATACAAAATCATAACCACCACAAAAAAAGGGCGGGCCTCATGGACTCTTGCTAATATGAAAGAAATGAATTTATCAGGTAAGTTCTTACATAAATTATGTTTTCTTTCATGTAATTAGCAAGAGTCCATGAGCTAGTGACGTATGGGATAATGACTACCCAAGATGTGGATCTTTCCACACAAAAGTCACTAGAGAGGGAGGGATAAAATAAAGACAGCCAATTCCTGCTGAAAATAATCCACACCCAAAATAAAGTTTAACGAAAAACATAAGCAGAAGATTCAAACTGAAACCGCTGCCTGAAGTACTTTTCTACCAAAAACTGCTTCAGAAGAAGAAAATACATCAAAATGGTAGAATTTAGTAAAAGTATGCAAAGAGGACCAAGTTGCTGCTTTGCAGATCTGGTCAACCGAAGCTTCATTCCTAAACGCCCAGGAAGTAGAAACTGACCTAGTAGAATGAGCCGTAATTCTCTGAGGCGGAGTTTTACCCGACTCAACATAGGCAAGATGAATTAAAGATTTCAACCAAGATGCCAAAGAAATGGCAGAAGCTTTCTGGCCTTTTCTAGAACCGGAAAAGATAACAAATAGACTAGAAGTCTTACGGAAAGATTTCGTAGCTTCAACATAATATTTCAAAGGTCTAACAACATCCAAAGAATGCAACGATTTCTCCTTAGAATTCTTAGGATTAGGACATAATGAAGGAACCACAATTTCTCTACTAATGTTGTTGGAATTCACAACTTTAGGTAAAAATTCAAAAGAAGTTCGCAACACCGCCTTATCCTGATGAAAAATCAGAAAAGGAGACTCACAAGAAAGAGCAGATAATTCAGAAACTCTTCTGGCAGAAGAGATGGCCAAAAGGAACAAAACTTTCCAAGAAAGTAATTTAATGTCCAATGAATGCATAGGTTCAAACGGAGGAGCTTGAAGAGCTCCCAGAACCAAATTCAAACTCCAAGGAGGAGAAATTGACTTAATGACAGGTTTTATACGAACCAAAGCTTGTACAAAACAATGAATATCAGGAAGAATAGCAATCTTTCTGTGAAAAAGAACAGAAAGAGCAGAGATTTGTCCTTTCAAAGAACTTGCGGACAAACCCTTATCTAAACCATCCTGAAGAAACTGTAAAATTCTCGGTATTCTAAAAGAATGCCAAGAAAAATGATGAGAAAGACACCAAGAAATATAAGTCTTCCAGACTCTATAATATATCTCTCGAGATACAGATTTACGAGCCTGTAACATAGTATTAATTACAGAGTCAGAGAAACCTCTTTGACCAAGAATCAAGCGTTCAATCTCCATACCTTTAAATTTAAGGATTTCAGATCCTGATGGAAAAAGGGACCTTGTGACAGAAGGTCTGGTCTTAACGGAAGAGTCCACGGTTGGCAAGAGGCCATCCGGACAAGATCCACATACCAAAACCTGTGAGGCCATGCCGGAGCTACCAGCAGAACAAACGAGCATTCCTTCAGAATCTTGGAGATTACTCTTGGAAGAAGAACTAGAGGCGGAAAGATATAGGCAGGATGATACTTCCAAGGAAGTGATAATGCATCCACTGCCTCCGCCTGAGGATCCCGGGATCTGGACAGATACCTGGAAAGTTTCTTGTTTAGATGGGACGCCATCAGATCTATTTCTGGAAGTTCCCACATTTGAACAATCTGAAGAAATACCTCTGGGTGAAGAGACCATTCGCCCGGATGCAACGTTTAGCGACTGAGATAATCCGCTTCCCAATTGTCTATACCTGGGATATGAACCGCAGAGATTAGACAGGAGCTGGATTCCGCCCAAACCAAAATTCGAGATACTTCTTTCATAGCCAGAGGACTGTGAGTCCCTCCTTGATGATTGATGTATGCCACAGTTGTGACATTGTCTGTCTGAAAACAAATGAACGATTCTCTCTTCAGAAGAGGCCAAAACTGAAGAGCTCTGAAAATATTGATCGGTAATCTCACCTCCTGAGATTCCCAAACTCCTTGTGCCGTCAGAGATCCCCACACAGCTCCCCAACCCGTGAGACTTGCATCTGTTGAAATTACAGTCCAGGTCGGAAGCACAAAAGAAGCCCCCTGAATTAAACGATGGTGATCTGTCCACCATGTTAGAGAGTGTCGAACAATCGGTTTTAAAGATATTGCAATACAAACGACAGCTGGAGAAATAGCTACCAAAAGTTTACAGCAGATACACTTAGCTTTGGTAGATTCAGCACTTGACAGCGATTTTCCTGTAGTATCTTCTGACTCAGATGCAACGTGAGACATCTTGCAATATGTAAGAGAAAAAACAACATATATATAAAGCAAAATTGATCAAATTCCTTAAATGACAGTTTCAGGAATGGGAAAAAATGCCAAAGAACAAGCTTCTAGCAACCAGAAGCAATAAAAAAAAATGAGACTTAAATAATGTGGAGACAAAAGCGACGCCCATATTTTTT
This sequence comes from Bombina bombina, assembly GCF_027579735.1. Lineage (NCBI taxonomy): Eukaryota > Metazoa > Chordata > Amphibia > Anura > Bombinatoridae > Bombina > Bombina bombina. The sequence continues at coordinate 361,607,591 of NC_069502.1, forward strand.
CGCGCCAAATAAGACGCCCACATTATTTGGCGCCTAAATGCTTTTGGCGCCAAAAATGACGCCACATCCGGAACGCCGACATTTTTGGCGCGAAATAACGTCAAAAAATGACGTAACTTCCGGCGACACGTATGACGCCGGAAACGGAAATAGAATTTTTGCGCCAAAAAAGTCCGCGCCAAGAATGACGCAATAAAATGAAGCATTTTCAGCCCCCGCAAACCTAACAGCCCACAGGGAAGAGTCAAATTTTTGAAGGTAAGAAAAAATGGTTAAATCAAAATGCATTATCCCAAATATGAAACTGACTGTCTGAAAATAAGGAAAGTTGAACATTCTGAGTCAAGGCAAATAAATGTTTGAATACATATATTTAGAACTTTATAAACAAAGTGCCCAACCATAGCTTGGAGTGTCACAGAAAATAAGACTTACTTACCCCAGGACACTCATCTACATATAGCAGATAGCCAAACCAGTACTGAAACGAGAATCAGCAGAGGTAATGGTATATATAAGAGTATATCGTCGATCTGAAAAGGGAGGTAAGAGATGAATCTCTATGACCGATAACAGAGAACCTATGAAATAGACCCCGTAGAAGGAGATCACTGCATTCAAATAGGCAATACTCTCCTCACATCCCTATGACATTCACTGCACGCTGAGAGGAAAACCGGGCTCCAACTTGCTGCGGAGCGCATATCAACGTAGAATCTAGCACAAACTTACTTCACCACCTCCATCGGAGGCAAAGTTTGTAAAACTGAATTGTGGGTGTGGTGAGGGGTGTATTTATAGGCATTTTGAGGTTTGGGAAACTTTGCCCCTCCTGGTAGGAATGTATATCCCATACGTCACTAGCTCATGGACTCTTGCTAATTACATGAAAGAAAACAGATAAAGCAGAGATCTGTCCCTTCAGAGAACTTGCAGATAATCCTTTCTCCAAACCTTCTTGTAGAAAGGATAGAATCTTAGGAATTTTTATCTTGTTCCATGGGAATCCTTTAGATTCACACCAACAGATATATTTTTTCCATATTTTATGGTAAATTTTTCTAGTTACAGGCTTTCTAGCCTGAATAAGAGTATCTATTACAGAATCTGAAAACCCACGCTTTGATAAAATCAAGCGTTCAATCTCCAAGCAGTCAGTTGGAGGGAAACCAGATTCGGATGTTCGAATGGACCTTGAACAAGAAGGTCCTGTCTCAAAGGTAGCTTCCATGGTGGAGCCGATGACATATTCACCAGGTCTGCATACCAAGTCCTGCGTGGCCACGCAGGAGCTATCAAGATCACCGAAGCCCTCTCCTGATTGATCCTGGCTACCAGCCTGGGAATGAGAGGAAACGGTGGGAATACATAAGCTAGGTTGAAGGTCCAATGTGCTACTAGTGCATCCACTAGAGTCGCCTTGGGATCCCTGGATCTGGACCCGTAACAAGGAACCTTGAAGTTCTGACGAGAGGCCATCAGATCCATGTCTGGAATGCCCCATAATTGAGTTATTTGGGCAAAGATTTCCGGATGGAGTTCCCACTCCCCCGGATGGAATGTCTGACGACTCAGAAAATCCGCTTCCCAATTTTCCACTCCTGGGATGTGGATTGCAGACAAGTGGCAGGAGTGATCCTCCGCCCATTGAATTATCTTGGTCACTTCCTCCATCGCCAGGGAACTCCTTGTTCCCCCCTGATGGTTGATATATGCAACAGTCGTCATGTTGTCTGATTGAAACCTTATGAATTTGGCCTTTGCTAGATGAGGCCAAGCTTTGAGAGCATTGAATATCGCTCTCAGTTCCAGAATGTTTATCGGGAGAAGAGATTCTTCCCGAGACCATAGACCCTGAGCTTTCAGGGGTTCCCAGACCGCGCCCCAGCCCACTAGACTGGCGTGGGTCGTGACAATGACCCACTCTGGTCTGCGGAAGCTCATTCCCTGTGACAGGTTGTCCAGGATCAGCCACCAACGGAGTGAATCTCTGGTCCTTTGATCTACTTGAATCGTCGGAGACAAGTCTGTATAATCCCCATTCCACTGTCTGAGCATGCACAGTTGTAATGGTCTTAGATGAATTCGTGCAAAAGGAACTATGTCCATTGCTGCAACCATCAATCCTATTACTTCCATGCACTGCGCTATGGAAGGACGAAGAACAGAATGAAGTACTTGACAAGAGCTTAGAAGTTTTGATTTTCTGACCTCTGTCAGAAAAATCCTCATTTCTAAGGAATCTATTATTGTTCCCAAGAAGGGAACTCTTGTTGACGGGGACAGAGAACTTTTTTCTATGTTCACTTTCCATCCGTGAGATCTGAGAAAGGCTAGGACGATGTCCGTATGAGCCTTTGCTTTTGACAGAGACGACGCTTGAATCAGGATGTCGTCCAAGTAAGGTACTACTGCAATGCCCCTTGGTCTTAGAACCGCTAGAAGGGACCCTAGTACCTTTGTGAAAATTCTCGGAGCAGTGGCTAATCCGAATGGAAGTGCCACAAACTGGTAATGCTTGTCCAGAAAAGCGAACCTTAGGAACTGATGATGTTCCTTGTGGATAGGAATATGTAGGTACGCATCCTTTAAATCCACCGTGGTCATAAATTGACCTTCCTGGATGGTAGGAAGGATCGTTCAAATGGTTTCCATTTTGAACGATGGAACCCTGAGAAATTTGTTTAGGATCTTGAGATCTAAAATTGGTCTAAATGTTCCCTCTTTTTTGGGAACTATGAACAGGTTGGAGTAAAACCCCATCCCTTGTTCTCCTATTGGAACTGGATGAATTACTCCCATCTTTAACAGGTCTTCTACACAATGTAAGAATGCCTGTCTTTTTATTTGGTTTGAAGATAATTGAGACCTGTGGAACCTTCCCCTTGGGGGTAGTTCCTTGAATTCCAGGAGATAACCCTGAGAAACTATTTCTAGTGCCCAAGGATCCAGAACATCTCTTGCCCAAGCCTGAGCAAAGAGAGAAAGTCTGCCCCCCACCAGATCCGGTCCCGGATCGGGGGCCATCCCTTCATGCTGTTTTGGTAGCAGTGGCAGGTTTCTTGGCCTGCTTACCCTTGTTCCAGCCTTGCATCGGTCTCCAGGCTGGTTTGGGTTGAGAAGTATTACCCTCTTGCTTAGAGGATGAAGAATTAGAGGCTGGTCCGTTTCTGCGAAAGGGACGAAAATTAGGCTTATTTTTAGCCTTAAAAGACCTATCCTGAGGAAGGGCGTGGCCCTTTCCCCCGGTGATGTCTGAAATAATCTCTTTCAAATCAGGACCAAACAGTGTTTTACCCTTGAAAGGGATGTTAAGCAATTTTGTCTTGGAAGACACATCCGCTGACCAAGACTTTAGCCAAAGCGCTCTGCGCGCCACGATAGCAAACCCTGAATTTTTCGCCGCTAATCTAGCTAATTGCAAAGCGGCATCTAAAATAAAAGAGTTAGCCAATTTAAGTGCTTGAACTCTGTCCATAACCTCCTCATACGAAGATTCTTTATTGAGCGACTTTTCTAGTTCTTCGAACCAGAAACACGCTGCTGTAGTGACAGGAACAATGGATGAAATTGGTTGTAGAAGGTAACCTTGCTGAACAAACATCTTTTTAAGCAAACCCTCTAATTTTTTATCCATAGGATCTTTGAAAGCACAACTATCTTCTATAGGAATAGTAGTGCGTTTGTTTAGAGTAGAAACCGCCCCCTCGACCTTGGGGACTGTCTGCCATAAGTCTTTTCTGGGGTCGACTATAGGAAATAATTTCTTAAATATAGGGGGAGGAACAAAAGGTATGCCGGGCCTTTCCCACTCTTTATTTACTATGTCCGCCACCCGCTTGGGTATAGGAAAAGCGTCGGGGGGCACCGGAACCTCTAGGAACTTGTCCATCTTACATAATTTCTCTGGAATGACCAAATTGTCACAATCATCCAGAGTAGATAATACCTCCTTAAGCAGTGCGCGGAGATGTTCTAATTTAAATTTAAATGTTACAACATCAGGTTCAGCTTGTTGAGAAATTTTTCCTGAATCTGAAATTTCTCCCTCAGACAAAACCTCCCTCCTGGCCCCTTCAGATTGGTGTGAGGGTATGTCAGAACAGTTATCATCAGCGTCCTCTTGCTCTTCAGTGTTTAAAACAGAGCAATCGCGCTTTCTCTGATAAGTAGGCATTTTGGATAAAATGTTTGCAATAGAATTATCCATTACAGCCGTTAATTGTTGCATGGTAATAAGTATTGGCGCACTAGATGTACTAGGGGCCTCTTGTGTGGGCAAAACTGGTGTAGACACAGAAGGGGATGATGCAGTATCATGCTTACTCCCCTCATTTGAGGAATCATCTTGGGCAATATCGTTATCTGTGGCATCATTGTCCCTACTTTGTTTGGACACTATGGCACAATCGTCACATATATTTAAATGGGGAGAAACCTTGGCTTTCATACATATAGAACATCGCTTATCTGATGGTTCAGACATGTTAAACAGGCTTAAACTTGTCAACAAAGCACAAAAAACGTTTTAAAATAAAACCGTTACTGTCACTTTAAATTTTAAACTGAACACACTTTATTACTGAATATGTGAAAAAGTATGAAGGAATTGTTCAAAATTCACCAAAATTTCACCACAGTGTCTTAAAGCCTTAAAAGTATTGCACACCAAATTTGAAAGCTTTAACCCTTTTACATTTAACCTGCCGTTTTTTTAAAACAATCCCCAAGATTATAATAACTATTAAGAGTTATAATCTGCCAAATATGCTTAGTAAAGTAATCGTTTTAGCCCAGAAAAATGTCTACCAGTTTTTTAAGCCCTTATGAAGCCCTTTATTCTTTTACTTAAACTAAGAAAATGGCTTACCGGTCCCCATAGGGAAAATGACAGCCTTCCAGCATTACAAAGTCTTGTTAGAAATGTGGCCAGTCATACCTCAAGCAGAAAAGTCTGCCAACTGTTTCCCCCAACTGAAGTTACTTCATCTCAACAGTCCTGTGTGGAAACAGCAATCGATTTTAGTAACGTTTGCTAAAATCATCTTCCTCTTACAAACAGAAATCTTCATCTCTTTTCTGTTTCAGAGTAAATAGTACATACCAGCACTATTTTAAAATAACAAACACTTGATTGAAGGATAAAAACTACATTTAAACACCAAAAAACTCTTAACCATCTCCGTGGAGATGTTGCCTGTGCAACGGCAAAGAGAATGACTGGGGTAGGCGGAGCCTAGGAGGGATCATGTGACCAGCTTTGCTGGGCTCTTTGCCATTTCCTGTTGGGGAAGAGAATATCCCACAAGTAAGGATGACGCCGTGGACCGGACACACCTATGTTGGAGAAATAGACTATAAGCAATTTGCGTAAGTTGATTTGCAGTAAGGCCAAAAAAGTGTGCGGTGCCCCTAAATCTGCAAGACTCGTAATACCAGCGGTAGTGAAAAAGCAGCGTTATAACCTGATAACGCTGCTTTTTCACTTTACTGCAAAACTCGTAATCTAGCCGTATGTTAGCCAAAGCCATCTGAGATCCCGATAAAAGAAGGGACCTTGAAAAAGAAGGTATTTTCTGAGAGGGAGCACCAAGGCGGGCAATAGAACATTTGAAATAGATCAGAGCTCTGAGTTCTGCGAGGCCAAACCAGAGTAATCAGAATCACTGAAGCTCATTCTTACTTGATTCTTGCTATCACTATGAATAGCAACACAAATGGAGAACCTTGCACAATAGCAGAGTAGCCTGTTATTCAGGATAGCAAAATGACTCACTATCTGGTTGAACACTTTCTGGTTCAAACACTACACACCCAGGTAAAGGTGCTGGCGACGATAAAGTCTGCCTCCCAATGGTTCACTCTGAGAATTTGAATTGCTGAAATCAGGCAATAATTGCATTCTTCCCAACTGATAATATAGGACACTTCCTTCATTGCTAGGGAACTCTGATTATTTATGTACTCAACTACTGTAACATTGTGTGACTTTAATCGTATTAATGAGTCCTTCTTGAGGCTGGGCCAGAACTGTAGAGCTCTTAATATTGGGTGGAGTTTGCAAATTTTGATTGGTAACTTCTGCACTTCCAAATTTTCTCAGACCTCTTACTAACTTCATAGGCTGGCATCTGCTGTGATCATAATCCAGACTGGCTGAAGGAGGAAGTCCCTTTGGAAAAGGGATTGGTCGTTAAGGCACCAGGTAATGGAATGCTTTGTCTCCTGATCCAATAAGATGTTTTTTAGACAAGTCCTCAATCTCCATTCCATTGCTAAAGAAGAGACAACTGCAGAGGCCAGAGATGAAACCTGGCAAAAAGTACTGCATCTGAAGCAGCCGCCATGAGACCAACAATTACCTTGCATTATTAAGCAACTGAAGGAAACTGAGTTTGCTGAAGTCCAGCAAATTTGTTCAGTGTTTTGAGATCCAGGTCAAAGTAGCTGAAATGTAGCCTCTTTCTTTGAAACAATAAAGAGGTTGTAATAAAACCCTGATTTTTTCCAGATCTGCGACACAAGCCAGAAAGGCTTTGATCTTTAATGGATCTTGGGGAAATTGAGATAGAAGAAATCTGCCACATAGTGGTTGGAATAAAAAATTGATTTGGTACCCCTTGATATAATTTCACCCAAGGGTCTGCAGTAGACTTCTGTCAAGCCTCCGAAAGCTGTTTCAATCTGCTTCCTACCAGAATTTCATTTAGAATGGGGGACACACAATAATGCAGACATGGAAGTAAGAGTGGACTTCTTAGTTTGCTTAGCCTTGCACCAGACAATGTTAGAATTCCATCAAGTCTTGGGTGACCCAGACCTCTAAGCAGAGGAGGGTTTTGTCCATTAGGACTTAGATTGCAGAAAGGAAGAAGATCATTGAGAAGACCTGTATTTAACCTAAGGGTAATTATATATATATATATATATATATATATATATATATATACACATATACATACAGTATATATATATATATATATATATATATATATATATACACACAGGGGTGGAAAAATATGAATATGGCTTACTAGTCAAGGGTTAAAAGCTACTAGCCAGAGGGAAAAAGTTAATAGTCCACTCAATATTAAAGATAGGAAAATGTTTAAGCTCTGTATATAAGGAAGGAAGGCAGAGGACTGCTGAGGAGCTGGCTTAAATAACTTATCCATCTTCTTAAAAGCTGGTTTGTTAGGAATGTGAGAGTCCTCTACCTCCAAAGTCTTTAACACTTTTTGCAATAAGGCACGGACATGCTCTAGCCTGAAGTTTAATGACACATCTTTTATTGGAAAAAATATAAATTGACAGGACCACTAGGTTATAATATAGGGGTCTATTACATTCAGATAAAATTATATCTGGCCTCGTAATATAATATGTACTGTGGTGCAGGTGCTAATCATCAAAGAAGCAACATTCACTAATTGTCAGTTAAAGAGACTGAATCGAAAAGGAGATACTATATAAGCACTCAAATAAGACCCTAAAATTAAGTTTAAACAAATAATTAACGTCATACAAAATTAAGACATAAAACTTTATTAGAACATTATTAAAACAATGGGTAAAGTAAAACTAAAATGCTAGCAGCAATAGATTCCGGTTACGTATACCGGTTATGTTAGGGAAGTCGCAGAGTGACTAATAATGTCAGCTAGTGAGTATGGCGAGCTAGGCTTAAATGTGTGAACAGAACCCCAATACTGAGTGGTTAGCTGTCAAAGATATGATAACTAAATATTGTTAGGATTCATATCCAGCAGTGTAGTAATAAATCCAAAGAAATACCTAAATTGTAATTCCTCAAAACTTAATTACTGAATAAGGCTACTAACACTTATTCTCAGTAGTGTGACTGAATGTTAAAGAAGCTGGTTTATATTAGTGTGAATTTCAACTGATTTTAATACATATTGCATAATCACTATATAGTCAGCCAGCTTAGAATTAAAACGCAATAACTTGATGTAAGTTTTCTATTGGAATGAATCCAAATAGTCTTATTGGTAGATTAAGCAATACAAAAGTACTATAAACTTCCCTTTGGTAATATATATTATATTCCACTTAGCCTCAGTCAATGTTTGCTCTGGTGGGTTAGCCGTGATTTGAGGAAGCTGGATTCGTCATTGCTGACATATAAAGAGGCTTGCGATGGGCAGGGGAAGCGCTGGAGCGGCTTTAAAGAATAAATGGTAAGTATTTTAACAAAACGAGTGAAATGTAAAGTTCAATGAATGAAAGTGCCCCTTTTTTTAATAGGATTTTAAAAAACTTGGCACATATGCCTCAAACTTTACATTCACTTTTCACCTGAATTGAAAACCACCTCTTCCCTTTCTCATTTGAGGAGTTGTGGGGTGCCACTTGCCCCACTCAGATTTTCCTCAGAGCATCTGCAAGGAGAAATATCCGACTGCTGGAGAAAAGGAACAGAGTTCCTGCTTACCTGAGGAGAGCTTGCCGGGCAGCTCAGAGGTCCTGGAAGGTGTTTTAAGCACATAAATGTGCTTTTGCAAATGTGAGTGGATCTTGTTTCAATACCGGTTTGCTATTGCTGTGAAAATCCTAAACCATTAGGTGCCTTCTTGTTTTTTGTATATTTTAGCCCTTGGCAGTGTACCTGACTGATGTTTTAGAGAATCCACAGCTACCATCTTATATGTGTAATTTTGACTTTGAACATTTACTTTTTTACTATATGCTGAATCTTAGCATCTAATATTGACACCATCATAATTTAGTATAAATTGTTATCTAACACTATTATTGATATATTTTTTTTTGACAACTGGAAGGTGCCCTCTAGTGTTTGTAGCTAAATCTAATGTTTATAGCTTTTAATATTCCTCTATCATGCCTACCACAGCTGCAGAAGTCAGTCCAGTAGAAGGGCCCACCTGAGGCAGTGCAAGCATACTGCCAAGGATCTCACAAGGAGCAAAACAATTTAGACCGGGGTATTGGTGGATAAATCCACATTTCAGCTAGGAGGCCTGTGGAATCTCCACATTGGGAGAAGTTTCTCACTGCCTGGCTGAACTCCTGTCTTACCCGCTATCCAGGAAGGGAAAAATGGTTCTCAGATCAGTTACAAAAACCTTATCAAATAACGTGTAGACCACCTCACTACATCTTAGGAGGCAAAAAAATTGACAGAGATTCTAGGAGAGTGGGAGAGATCAAAGATCTGGTATATAGATGTGTTTTTGCCTCCTCCTACTGGACTGAAGACTAATCCTACATGTGATGTCTCATGGACTCTCACCATCTTATGAAAGAAATCAAAAGCTTCTTGATAATAATTATTGCAATAGCATATCATGTAATAATAATATATAATGTAAAGAAAACATAATTTATGTAAAACCTTACCTGATAAATTCATTTCTTGGTGGCGAGAGTCCACAAACTTGATATTGAGAAATTAAATCCAAATAATAATTAAAGGGACAGTCAAGCCCCCAAAATACTTTCATGATTCAAATAGGGCATGCCATTTTAAACAACTTTCCAATTTACTTTTATCACCAATTTTGCTTTGTTCTCTTGGTATTCTTAGTTGAAAGCTAAACCTAGGAGGTTTATATGCTAATTTCTTAGACCTTGAAGGCCACTTCTGCATTTGACAGTTTTTCACCACTAGAGGATGTTAGTTCATGTGTTTCATATAGATATAATTGAGCTCATGAATGTAAATTTACAGAGGAGTGAGCACTGATTGTCTAAAATGCAAGTCTGTCAAAAGAAGTTAAATAAGGGGGCAGTCTGCAGAGGCTTAGATACAAGGTCATCAAATAGGTAAAATGTGTATTATTAGATCTGTGTTGGTTATGGAAAACTAATGAATGGGTGATTAAGGGATTATCTATCTTTTAAAACAACAAACATTCTGGTGTTGACTGTCCCTTTAAGTCTTCTTAAAAATGTAAAAAGTAAATAGGCACTAGAATCAAACAGAGAGCTGCCTGAAGAACCTTGCTACCAAAAGCTGCTTCCGAAGAAACAAAAACATAAAAATGGTAAAATTTAGTAAAGGTATGCAAAGAAGACCAAGTGGCTGCTTTGCAGATTTGATCAACTGAAGCTTCATACTTGAAAGCCTAAGATGTGGCAACTGATCTTGTAGAATGAGCTGTAATTCTCTGAGGCGGAGACTGGCCTGCCTCCAAATAAGCTTTGTGAATCATAAGTTTCAACCAAGATGCCAAAGAAATGCCAGAGGCTTTCTGACCTTTTCTAGAACCATAAAAAATAACAGACTAGAAGTCTTTCAGAAATCCTTAGTAGAATCCACATAACATTTCAATGCTCTTAACACATCCAAAGAATGCAAAGATTTTTCAAGAATATTTTTAGGATTAGGACACAAGGAAGGAACAATTATTTCCCTATTAATGTTGTTAGAATTCACAACTTTAGGCAAAAATTTGAACAAAGTCCACAAAACAGCTTTATCTTGATGAAAAATCCGATAAGTAGACTCACAAGAGAGAGCAGACAACTCATAAACTCTTCTAGCAGAAGAGATAGCCAAGAGAAATAACACTTTCCAAGAAAGTAGTTTAATGTCCAAAGAATGCATAGGCTCAAAAGGAGGAGCCTGCAAAGTCTTTAATACCAAATTTAGACTCCAAGATGGAGAAACAGATTTAATAACAGGTTTGATACGAGTCAAAACCTGGACGAAACAGTGAATATCAGGAAGATTAGCAATCTTTCTGTGAAATAAAAAAGAAAGAGCAGATATTTGTCCTTTCAGATTGTTGGCAGACAAACCTTTATCCAAACCATCCTGAAGAAACTGTAGTATCCTAGGAATTGTAAATGAATGCCAGGAATAACCATGTGAAGAAAACCATGAAAAACTTAAATTATGCATACCTGATAATTTTCTTTTCTTCTGACAGGGAGAGTCCACAGCTGCATTCATTACTTGGGAATACAGAACCTGGCCACCAGGCGGAGGCAAAGACACCCCAGACAAAGGCTTAAATACCTCACCCACTTCCCTCATCCCCCAGTCATTCTGCCGAGGGAACAAGGAACAGTAGGAGAAACATCAGGGTATAAAAGGTGCCAGAAGAAAAATATAATTTAGGGGGCCGCCCATCGGAGAACACAGACGGGAGGCCGTATACTCTCCTTATACAGAAGGAAATTAAATTATCTGGTAAGCATACTTTATGTTTTCCTTCTTAATATAAAGAGAGTCCATGGCTTCATTCCTTACTGTTGAGAAACTTATACCCAAGCTCTAGAGGACACTGAATGATAACGGGAGGGACAAAAAGAGAGGTGGACCCTAATATGAGGGCACCACAGCCTGCAAAACTTTTCTCTCAAAGGCTGCTTCAGCTGAAGCAAAAACATCAAACTTGTAAAATTTTGAAAAAAGTATGCAAGGAGGACCAGGTAGCCGCCTTAGAAATCTGATAAATAGAGGCCTCGTTCTTAAAGGCCCAAGTGGAAGCCACTGCTCTAGTAGAATGAGCCGTAATTTTTTTGAGGAGGTTTATGTCCCACTGTCTCATAAGCTAAGCGGATAATACTCCGTAACCAAAAAGATAAGGAAGTCTAAGAGACCTTCTGACGCTTACGCTTCCCAGAATAGGCAACAAACAAGGAAGAAGTTTGTTTAAAATCCTTAGTAGCCTGAAGATAAAACTTCAAGACATGAACCACGTCCAAATTATGAAGCAAACAATCCTTCAATGAAGGATTAGGACACCAGGAAGGAATCACAATCTATTGATTGATGTTGCAGTCTGACATGACCTTAGGGAGAAACCCTAACTTAGTACGTAGGACAGCCTTATCAGAGTGGAACACCAGATAAGGAGGCTCACATTGCAAAGCGGCAATCTCAGAAACTCTGCGTGCAGAAGCAATAGCCAATAGAAAAAGAACCTTCCAGGACAACAACTTGGATAGGCTCAAAAGAAGCCTTTTTCAAAACCTTAACAACCAGACTCCAAGGAGAAGCCTTAGATCTGAACACAGGTCTGATCCTAATCAGAGCCCTAACAAAAGACTGTACATCTGGAATCTCCGAGAGCTTCTTGTGTAGTAAAACAGGGCCGAAATCTGTCCCCACAGGAAACTGGCTGAAAGACCCTTCTCCAGTCCATCCTGGAGAAACAATAGAATCCTGGCAACCTTAACTTTATGCCAGGGAAATCCACACTCTTCACACCAGACTAAATAGGTTCTCCACACCTTATGATAGATGCAACGAGGTAACCTCCATGGAGGAGAAGATGACATCCTCACTAGATCCCCGAACCACATCCTTCGCGGCCATGATGGAGCAATCAGTATTACTGACGCCTGCTCCAGCTTGATGCGGGCCACTACACGAGGAAGTAGTGGTAATGACGGGAAAAAGTAGATTAGACTGAACCTCCAAGGCACTGCTAATGCATCTATTAGCTCAGCCTGAGGATCCCTGGAACTCGACCCATATCTGGGTAGCTTGGTATTGAGACGAGATGCCATGAGATCTATCGCCGGCGTCCCCCACCTGTTGCATATCTCCGCAAACACTTCGGGATGGAGAGACCATTCCCCGGATGAAAGGATTTTCTGCTGAGAAAATCCGCTTACCAGTTGTCAACACCCGGAATGTGGATTGCTGACAGCGAACAGCTGTGGGCCTCTGCCCACTCCAGAATCTGAGATACTTCCCCTCATTGCTAGGGAGCTTCTCGTCCGCCCTGATGGTTGATGTAAGCCACCAAGGTTATATTGTCTGATTGGAATCTGATAAACCGGGACAAACCCAGAAGAGGTTAAGCCTTCAGAGCATTGTAGATTGCTCGAAGTTCCAGAATGTTGATCAGGAGGGAGCGTTCCTCCTGAGACCACAGGTCCTGTGCCTTCTTGGCACCCCAAACAGCTCCCCATCCTGATAGACTTGTGTCCGTAGTCACAATCTCGCAGGATTGTCTTAGAAAGGATGTCCCTCTGGAAAGATGATCTGGACAGTGCCACCAAAAGAGCAATTCTCTCGACTGGCTGTCCAGGGAAATCTGTTGAGACGGATCCGAATGATCGCTGTTCCACTGCCTCAGCATGCACAACTGTAATGGTCTGAGACGGAATATGGCAAAGGGAATTATGTCCATGCTGGACACCATGAGACCAATTGCCTACATACACTTAGCCACAGATGGCCTTAAGGAGGTCCGGAGGGCAAGACATGCTAGCTTGCAATGTCTCTGGTCTGTTAGAAATATCCTCATGGATATTGAGTCTATTATAGTACCCAGGAATTCTACCCTAGTGCTTGGCATAAGAGAACTCTTTTCTAAGTTTATCTTCCATCCATGAGATCAAAGAAGAGAGAGAAGAAATACCGTATGGTCATCCACCAGACAAAAAGATAGTGCTTGAACCAGAATGCCGTCCAAGTAGGTAGCTACTGCTTTACCTCTGGCGATGGCCAGGAGAGCCCCTATAACCTTTGTAAAGATTTATGGAGCAGTAAGCTAGACCAAACGGAAGTGCAATGAACTGGAAGTGCTGATTCAGGAACGCAAACCTTAGGAACTGGAAGTGGTCCTTGTGGATTGGAACATGAAGGTAGGCATCCTTCAGATCTATAGTGGTCATGAACTGTCCTTCCTGAACTAGAGGAAGGATGGACCTTATTGTCACCATCTTGAACGAGGGGACATTTAGAAACTTGTTGGTCCAGAATCTGGCAGAAAGTTTCCCAAACCTCTTTCTACGATTGGAAACGGGACAATGACCTCTAAGGAGGACAGATCCCGCATGCACACCAGAAAGGCTTCCCTCTTTTCTGGTTTTGAAGACAGGCTTGAGAAGAGAAATCTGCCCTTAGGTAGTTGATATCTGAAACCTATCTTGTATCCCTCTGAAAACAGCGACAGTCTGCCCTCTACATGATCCAGCACCGGATCAGGGGCTGTCCCTTCATGCCAACTTGATCTCGGTGGGCTTCTTGTTCTGCTTGGATTTATTCCAGGATTGAGCCGGCTTCCAAGTGTTCTTGGTTTGCTCGGGCTTAGAGGAGGACTGTTGACATTGGGACTTCTCAGAACGAAAGAAACGAAAGTTAGATCCTTGTCCCTTAGACTTGCTCTTTTTATCCTGCGGTAGGAAGGCACCCTGGACCTGGACCAAATAAAATATTTCCCTTAAAGGGAAGGGAAAGTAGTCTAGACTTAGAAGTCATGTCCGCAGACCAGGACTTCAGCCAGAGCGTCCGACGGGTCTGTACTGAAAAAACAAAATTCAGGCGAATAATCGCATGCTTGCATCACAGATAAAAGAATTAGAAATTCTCAGGGCTTTAATTCTTTCTTGGATAATGTTGAGGGGACCCTCCACCTCGATCAAATCCGCTAAGGAGTCGCACCAGTAGTCCCCAGCTCCAGCAACAGAGGCAACAGCTGCTGCCGGTTGAAACAAGTATCACGAATGCTGAAAAATGTTTCTGAGAAAAGTTTCCATCGGCTCTCTGAACTACCAGCTATCCACAAGTGGGATAGTAGTATGCTTGGCTAGCATGGATATAGCACCATCCACGTTAGGGACAGAACCCCACAACTCCAGTTGAGAGTCCAGGACCGGGAATAATTTTTTAAAGGCAGACGAAGGGGAAACAGGAGATCCAATTCTATCCCACTTGTTCTTAATAATGTTCGCCATTTTTACAGGTACAGGAAAAGTTAGTGGAGCTACATTGTCCTCATACACTCTGTCTAATTTAGGGATCAAAGGTTCATCAGTCAACTTGGCCTCTGGAACCTCTAATGTAGACAGAACCTCCTTTAGAAGAAAACGTAAATGTTCAATCTTAAATCTAAAGGCTGGTTCCTCTGCAGCCAGAGGCTTAGAGGCAGCAGACCCCGATCCAGAAAGTTCTCACATTGAAGACTCAGAGTGTGAGCCATACTTGGATAATTGAAAAACAGACAAATCCAATAAATCACTAGATGACCCCTGGACAGGAGAGCTATGTTTAACCTTTCGCTTGTGCTTGGCAGGGTGAGGTAAAGCACTAAGGGACTCAGACACCGCCATCTTTAACAGTGCGGTAAAGTCTGATGGTAAAAGACTCCCTCCAGATGGAGGATAAGGCGTGTTACAGAAATCTGCATGTGATGAGGGAGATAACTGATGGGTATACACCTCACGGGATGGTGAGTCCTCAGATGTGGATGGCTCAGTGGTACTAAAGGGGTTAACCTTCTTAGACATAACAACCTTGTTGATGCATATGGAACATAGTTGAGAGGGGGGGCATACCAAGGCCTCCTCACAATATAGACAGGTATTACTATTAGGAATAGAGGGAGGACCCTCAAGAATATCAGAATCCTCCATAGCTTGCGCTAATGACAGTAGGACACAGAATAAAAGATCTTTTTATTTCTCACAAAAATGGCACCTTTATACTGCCAATGGCTGGGGCACTCACCACCTCCTAGACCCAGGCAAACAGAGAAACAAACGTCTTCTCCGACAGCTAGCTCGGTCAGGAAAGAGAAAACGAAAGTGTGACAACTCCCCGTCACGTGGTGCGCAAAGGCAGGACCGCCCCTGCTATGAGAAAAAGCATGTCAAGCTACAAGCTGCGCAGCGTTCAAAGTAAAAGTAAAAACCTGTATGTGCCATAACCGCATAACAAACAGTCTATGAACCCAATAAAACTCACACATAAAGCAGCATAAAATCAAAGCATAGCATTTGATTAATCCCCACTGTTCAATAACCTCCCTCAGGAGATATTAACCCAAGATTCTATAAGGATAAAAGGAGTCACACTCCTCAGCGTTTTCAACATATGTAAAAATTGAAACGATCTTAGCAGAATCCATGCTGTGGAACATAAACACAGCCTCTCAAGTGTGACAGTCTTGTAGCATCGCTCCTGACATGGACTTGAGTGAAGAAAAATCAGGCAGTGAAACTCGTCAACACTGATTGCTTAAGGAGCTTTTAGCAGGCAGTCTGGATGGGTTCGCAGAAAGACTCCCTGCATCTCCAGACTCTAACTTTCGCCAATGCTCTTCCTGAGAGGCTGACAAGACTACTTAAAACTCCAGTCCCGTATCGAAGGGCAGATACCCCTCCTGAGGAACAACTCCGAAATCTTCTGACACTTCTCTGCCATCCTCCTGTGACAAAAGGCAAAGAATGACTGGGGAATAGGGGAAGTGGGAGAGGTATTAAAGCCTTTGGCTGGGGTGTCTTTGCCTCCTCCTGTTGGCCAGGTTCAGTATTTCCCAACAATAAGGAATGAAGCCATGGACTCTCCTTATATTAAGAAGGAAATATAGGTTTTCCAAACCTTGTGATACATTTTCCTTGAAACAGGCTTACGAGCCTGAATCATAGTGTTAATCACTGAGTCAGAGAAACCTCTATAACTAAGGACTAAGCATTCAATTTCTATACCTTCAAATTTAGAGATATGAGATCAGGATGGAAAAATAAGCCTTGAGACAGGAGGTCTGGTCTAAGAGGAAGTGATCAAGGCTGGCAACTGGACATTCGAACAAGGTCCGCATACCAAACTCTGTGAGGCCACGCCGGTTCTATTAGAAACACATACGATTGTTCCATTATGATCTTTGAGATCACTCTTGGAAGAAGAACCAGAGGGGGAAAAATGTAAGCAGGTTGGTAAAACCAGGGTACTGCTAGAGCATCCATCATTTCGCGCCTGGAAAGGTATCCTGGACCTGGAAAGGAATCTGGGAAGTTTCTTGTTCAGACTAGAGGCCATCAGATCTATGTATGGAAGACCCCACATCTGCACAATTTGATAGAACACATCTGGATGGAGAGACCACTCCCTTAGATGTAGAAATTGATGGCTGAGATAATCAGCTTCCCAATTGTCTACACCTGGGATACGAATTGCAGTGATTAGACAAAAGTTGGATTCTGCACAAGAAAGTATTATAGAGATACTTCCTTTATTGCTAGGGGACTGTAAGTCCCCTCTTGATGATTGACATATTCCACTGTTGTGATATTGTCTGTCTAAAAACAAATGAATGGTTCTCTCTTTAATAAAGGCCAAGCCTGAAGAGCTCTGAAAATAGCACAGAGTTCTAAGATACTGATTGGTAACCTTGTCTCTCAAGAGACCACCAGACAGCCCCCCAAACCAGAAAGACTTGCATCTGTTGTGATCATAGTCCAGGTAGGATGAACAAAGGAGGTCCCTTTAACAATAAGGTGATGATTTAACCACCAAGTCAGAGAGAGTTGAGTGTTGGGATTTAAGAATATCAGTTGTGATATCTGAGTGTAATCACTGCACCATTGGTGCAATATGCAAAGCCGAAGAGGTCTCATGTGAAAACCAGCAAAGGGGATCCCGTCCAATGCTGCAATCATGAGACCTAAAATTTCCATGCACATAGCCACTGAAGGGAATGATAGAGACTGAAGGTTTAGACAAGCTGAAACCAATCTCAATTGTCTCTTTTCTGTTAGGGATAGAGTCATGGACACTGAATCTATCTGGAAACCTAAAAAGGTGACCTTTGTCTGAGGAATCAGAAAACTCTTTGGTTAATTGATCCATCAACCATGTCCTTGAAGAAACGACAATAGTTGTTTCATGTGATATTCTGCTAAATGAAAAGATTAAGCTAGTGCCAAAATATCGTCCAAATAAAGAAACACTGCAATGCCCTGCTCTCTGATAACAGATAGAAGGGCACCGATAACCTTTGACAAAATTCTAGGTGCTGTTGCTAGGACAAAGAGAGACAAATTGGTAACGCTTGTTTTGAAAAGAGAATCTCAGAAATCGGTAATTATCTGGATGAATTGGAACGTAAAGGTAAGCGTCCTGTAAGTCTATTGTGGACATGAAATGACTTTGCCGAACAAAAGGCAGAATAGTCCTTATAATCACAATCTTGAAAGTTGGGACTCTTACAAAACGATTTAAAGTTTTCAGATCCAAAATTGGTCTGAAAGAAACTTCCTTCTTTGGAACAATGAATAGATTTGAATAAAAACCAAATCCCTGTTCCTGTTGAGGAACTGGGACAATTACCCCCAAGAGTTATATATCTAAACACACATTTCAGAAATGCTTGGGTTTTTACAGGTTTTATTGCAACATGGGTGAGAAAGAATCTTCACATGGGAGGTTGAATTCTGAATCCAATTTGACACCCCTGAGAAAACATAATTTATGCTTACCTGATAAATTTATTTCTCTTGTAGTGTATCCAGTCCACGGATCATCCATTACTTGTGGGATATTCTCCTTCCCAACAGGAAGTTGCAAGAGGATCACCCACAGCAGAGCTGCTATATAGCTCCTCCCCTAACTGCCATATCCAGTCATTCGACCGAAACAAACAGAGAAAGGAGAAACCATAGGGTGCAGTGGTGACTGTAGTTTAAAGAAAATTTAGACCTGCCTTAAAATGACAGGGCGGGCCGTGGACTGGATACACTACAAGAGAAATAAATTTATCAGGTAAGCATAAATTATGTTTTCTCTTGTTAAGTGTATCCAGTCCACGGATCATCCATTACTTGTGGGATACCAATACCAAAGCTAAAGTACAAGGATGATGGGAGGGACAAGGCAGGGATTAAGCGGAAGGAACCACTGCCTGAAGAACCTTTCTCCCAAAAACAGCCTCCGAAGAAGCAAAAGTATCAAATTTGTAAAATTTGGAAAAGGTGTGAAGCGAAGACCAAGTCGCGGCCTTGCAAATCTGTTCAACAGAGGCCTCATTTTTAAAGGCCCAGGTGGAAGCCACAGCTCTAGTAGAATGAGCTGTAATCCTTTCAGGGGGCTGCTGTCCAGCAGTCTCATAGGCTAGGCGTATTATGCTCCGAAGCCAAAAGGAAAGAGAGGTTGCCGAAGCTTTTTGACCTCTCCTCTGTCCAGAGTAAACGACAAACAGGGTAGATGTTTGACGAAAATCTTTAGTAGCTTGTAAGTAAAACTTCAAGGCACGGACTACGTCCAGATTATGTAAAAGACGTTCCTTCTTTGAAGAAGGATTAGGACACAATGATGGAACAACAATCTCTTGATTGATATTCTTGTTAGAAACCACCTTAGGTAAAAACCCAGGCTTTGTACGCAGAACTACCTTATCTGCATGAAAAATCAGATAAGGAGAATCACATTGTAAGGCAGATAACTCAGAGACTCTCCGAGCCGAGGAAATAGCCATCAAAAAAAGAACTTTCCTGGATAAAAGTTTAATATCAATGGAATGAAGGGGTTCAAACGGAACTCCTTGAAGAACTTTAAGAACCAAGTTTAAGCTCCACGGGGGAGCAACAGGTTTAAACACAGGCTTAATTCTAACCAAAGCCTGACAAAATGCCTGGACGTCTGGAACCTCTGCCAGACGCTTGTGCAAAAGAATAGACAGAGCAGAAATCTGTCCCTTTAAGGAACTAGCTGATAATCCTTTGTCCAAACCCTCTTGGAGAAAGGACAATATCCTAGGAATCCTAACCTTACTCCATGAGTAATTCTTGGATTCACACCAATAAAGATATTTACGCCATATCTTTTGGTAGATTTTCCTGGTGACAGGCTTTCGTGCCTGTATTAAGGTATCAATGACTGACTCGGAGAAGCCACGCTTTGATAGAATCAAGCGTTCAATCTCCATGCAGTCAGTTTCAGAGAAATTAGATTTGGATGATTGAAAGGACCTTGTATTAGAAGGTCTTGTCTCAGAGGCAGAGTCCATGGTGGAAAGGATGACATGTCCACTAGGTCTGCATACCAGGTCCTGCGTGGCCACGCAGGCGCTATCAGAATCACCGATGCTCTCTCCTGCTTGATTTTGGCAATCAGTCGAGGGAGCAGAGGAAACGGTGGAAACACATAAGCCAGGTTGAAGAACCAAGGCGCTGCTAGAGCATCTATCATTGTCGCTTCTGGGTCCCTGGACCTGGATCCGTAACAAGGAAGCTTGGCATTCTGGCGAGACGCCATGAGATCCAACTCTGGTTTGCCCCAACGAAGAATCAATTGAGCAAACACCTCTGGATGGAGTTCCCACTCCCCCGGATGAAAAGTCTGACGACTTAGAATATCCGCCTCCCAGTTCTCTACGCCTGGGATATGGATCGCTGACAGGTGGCAAGAGTGAGTCTCTGCCCAGCGAATTATCTTTGAGACTTCTAACATCGCTAGGGAACTCCTGGTTCCCCCTTGATGGTTGATGTAAGCCACAGTCGTGATGTTGTCCGACTGAAATCTGATGAACCTCAGTGTTGCGATCCCTGAGCCTTCAGGGAGTTCCAGACACCCCAACCTAGAAGGCTGGCATCTGTTGTTACAATCGTCCAATCTGGCCTGCGAAAGGACATACCCTTGGACAGATGGACCCGAGATAGCCACCAGAGAAGAGAATCTCTGGTCTCTTGATCCAGATTTAGTAGAGGGGACAAATCTGAGTAATCCCCATTCCACTGACTTAGCATGCATAATTGCAGCGGTCTGAGATGCAGGCGCGCAAATGGCACTATATCCATTGCCGCTACCATTAAGACGATTACTTCCATGCACTGAGCCACTGACGGGCGCGGAATGGAATGAAGGACACGGCAAGCATTTAAAAGTTTTGATAACCTGGACTCCGTCAGGTAAATTTTCATTTCTACAGAATC
Source organism: Bombina bombina (assembly GCF_027579735.1). Taxonomy (NCBI): domain Eukaryota; kingdom Metazoa; phylum Chordata; class Amphibia; order Anura; family Bombinatoridae; genus Bombina; species Bombina bombina. The sequence continues at coordinate 361,628,246 of NC_069502.1, forward strand.
TATAAGAGTCCCTAGGAAGGAGACTCTTGTAAGTGGGGATAGAGAACTCTTTTCCTCGTTCACTTTCCACCCATGCAACCTCAGAAATGCCAGAACTATCTCTGTATGAGACTTGGCAATTTGAAAGCTTGACGCCTGTATCAGGATGTCGTCTAGATAAGGAGCCACCGCTATGCCTTGCGGTCTTAGAACCGCCAGAAGTGAGCCCAGAACCTCTCGGGGCTGTAGCCAACCCGAAGGGAAGAGCTACAAATTGGTAATGCCTATCTAGAAAGGCAAACCTTAGGAACCGATGATGATCTTTGTGAATCGGTATGTGAAGGTAGGCATCCTTTAAGTCCACTGTGGTCATGTACTGACCCTCTTGGATCATGGGTAGGATGGTCCGAATAGTTTCCATTTTGAATGATGGAACTCTGAGGAATTTGTTTAAGATCTTTAGATCCAAAATTGGTCTGAAGGTTCCCTCTTTCTTGGGAACCACAAACAGATTTGAATAAAAACCCTGTCCTTGTTCCGTCCGCGGAACTGGATAGATCACTCCCATTACTAGGAGGTCTTGCACACAGCTTAGGAATGCCTCTTTCTTTATCTGGTTTGCTGATAACCTTGAAAGATGAAATCTCCCTTGTGGAGGAGAAGCTTTGAAGTCCAGAAGATATCCCTGAGATATGATCTCCAACGCCCAGGGATCCTGAACATCTCTTGCCCATGCCTGGGCGAAGAGAGAAAGTCTGCCCCCTACTAGATCCGTTTCCGGATAGGTGGCCGTTCCTTCATGCTGTCTTGGGGTCAGCAGCAGGCTTTCTGGCCTGCTTGCCCTTGTTCCAGGACTGGTTAGGTTTCCAGGCCTGTCTGGAATGAGCAACAGTTCCTTCTTGTTTTGAAGCGGAAGAAGTTGATGCTGCTCCTGCCTTGAAATTTCGAAAGGCACGAAAATTAGACTGTTTGATTTGGCCCAGTCCTGAGGAAGGGTATGACCCTTACCTCCAGTAATGTCAGCAATAATTTCCTTCAAGCCAGGCCGGAATAAGGTCTGCCCCTTGAAAGGAATGTTGAGTAACTTAGACTTTGAAGTCACGTCAGCTGACCAGGATTTAAGCCATAGCGCCCTACACGCCTGGATGGCGAATCCAGAATTCTTAGCAGTTAGTTTAGTCAAATGAACAATGGCATCAGAAACAAATGAGTTAGCTAGCTTAAGTGTTCTAAGCTTGTCAATAATTTCAGTCAATGGAGCTGTATGGATGGCCTCTTCCAGGGCCTCAAACCAGAATGCCGCCGCAGCAGTGACAGGCGCAATGCATGCAAGGGGCTGTAAAATAAAACCTTGTTGAATAAACATTTTCTTAAGGTAGCCCTCCAATTTTTTATCCATTGGATCTGAAAAAGCACAACTGTCCTCAACCGGGATAGTGGTACGCTTTGCTAAAGTAGAAACTGCTCCCTCTACCTTAGGGACCATCTGCCATAAGTCCTGTGTAGTGGCGTCTATTGGAAACATTTTTCTAAATATAGGAGGTGGGGAAAAGGGCACACCCGGTCTATCCCACTCCTTGCTAATAATTTGTGTAAGCCTTTTAGGTATAGGAAAAACATCAGTACACACCGGCACCGCATAGTATTTATCCAGCCTACACAATTTCTCTGGTACTGCAACTGTGTTACAGTCATTCAGAGCAGCTAATACCTCCCCAAGCAATACACGGAGGTTCTCAAGCTTAAATTTAACATTAGAAATCTCTGAATCAGGTTTCCCCGAATCAGAGACGTCCCCCACAGACAGAAGCTCTCCGTCCTCATGTTCTGCATATTGTGACGCAGTATCAGACATGGCCCTTACAGCATTTGCGCGCTCTGTATCTCTTCTAACCCCAGAGCTATCGCGCTTGCCTCTTAATTCAGGCAATCTGGATAATACCTCTGACAGGGTATTATTCATGATTGCAGCCATGTCCTGCAAGGTAATCGCTATGGGCTTTGATGTAATTGGCGCCATACTAGCATGCGTCCCCTGAGCGGGAGGCGAAAGGTCTGACACGTGGGGAGAGTTAGTCGGCATAACTTCCCCCTCGACAGAACCCTCTGGTGACAATTCTTTTATAGATAAAGACTGATCTTTACTGTTTAAGGTGAAATCAATACATTTAGTACACATTCTCCTATGGGGCTCCACCATGGCTTTCAAACATAATGAACAAGTAGTTTCCTCTGTGTCAGACATGTTTAAACAGACTAGCAATGAGACTAGCAAGCTTGGAAAACACTTTAAACCAGTTTACAAGCAATATAAAAAACGTTACTGCGCCTTTAAGAAACACAAATTTTGTCAAAATATGAAATAACAGTGAAAAAAGTTACACTAACGAAATTTTTACAGTGTATGTAACAAGTTAGCAGAGCATTGCACCCACTTGCAAATGGATGATTAACCCCTTAATACCAAAAACTGAATAATAAATGACAAAAACGTTTTTCAAACAGTACCAACAACTGCCACAGCTCAACTGTGGCTTTTTACCTCCCTCAAATACAACTTTGAAGCCTTTTGAGCCCTCCAGAGATGTCCTGGATCATGAAGGAAGAAGCTGGATGTCTGTGTCTGTAATTTTTGCTGCGCAAAAAAGCGCTAAAATAGGCCCCTCCCACTCCTATTACAACAGTGGAAAGCCTAAGGAAACTGTTTCTAGGCAAAATTCAAGCCAGCCATGTGGAAAAAAACTAGGCCCCAATAAGTTTTATCACCAAACACATATAAAAACGATTAAACATGCCAGCAAACGTTTTATATTACATTTTTATAAGAGTATGCATCTCTATTTATAAGCCTGATACCAGTCGCTATCACTGCATTTAAGGCTTTACTTACATTAATCCGGTATCAGCAGCATTTTCTAGCAAATTCCATCCCTAGAAAAATATAACTGCACATACCTTATTGCAGGAAAACCTGCACGCTATTCCCCCTCTGAAGTTACCTCACTCCTCAGAATATGTGAGAACAGCCATGGATCTTAGTTACTTCTGCTAAGATCATAGAAAACGCAGGCAGATTCTTCTTCTAAATACTGCCTGAGATAAACAGTACACTCCGGTACCATTTAAAAATAACAAACTTTTGATTGTAGAAATAAACTAAGTATAAAACACCACACTTCTCTTACGACCTCCATCTTTGTTGAGAGTTGCAAGAGAATGACTGGATATGGCAGTTAGGGGAGGAGCTATATAGCAGCTCTGCTGTGGGTGATCCTCTTGCAACTTCCTGTTGGGAAGGAGAATATCCCACAAGTAATGGATGATCCGTGGACTGGATACACTTAACAAGAGAAATAATATTCGGAATCCACTGATTTTGGACAGAATCTGTCCAAATTGATTGAAATAGCTTTAGTCTGCCCCCTACCAGAAGAACTGGATTGAGGGTTGTACCTTCATGCAGGCTTAGGGGCTAGATTCAGTTTCTTATAAGGCTTGGATTTATTCTAATTTGGAGATGGTCTCCAATTAGAGCCAGAGACTTCAGGGGAAGGAGCAGTTTTCTGTTCTCTATTCTGACGTAAGAAACAAAAACGGTTAGTAACTTAATTAGATTTTTTGTCTTGAGGAAGAAAAACTCCTTTACCCACAGTAATAGTGGAAATAATAGAATCCAATTGAGAACCAAAAAGTTTTTTACCTTGAAAAGAAAGAGAGTAATCTTGTTTTAGATACCATATCAACATTCCAAGATTTAAGCCATAAAGCTCTTCTAGTTAGAATAGCTAAAGACATAGATTTGACATTGATTTTCATAACATCAAAGATAGCATTGCAAAGAAAATGATTTGCATTTTGAAGTAAAAGAATAATGTTAGATTATTCAGGATCTGAAGACAACTGCTCAGCTAAGCTAACCAAAAAGTAGAAGCAGCAGCAACATCAAACATGAATATAACAGGTCTAAGAATATAGCCAGTATGTAAATATGCCCTTTTAAGATAGGATTCAAGCTTTCTATCCAAAGGATCTTTAAAAGAAGTGCTGTCTTCCATAGGAATGGTAGTACATTTAGCAAGAATGGAAATAGCCCCATCAACCTTAGGGACTGTTTCCCAAAGTTCAAAATTAGCAACAGGCAAAGGATACAATTTTTTAAACCTACAAGAAGGGTAATAAGAGGTACCAGGTTTAGACCATTATTTATCAATTACATTAGAAATGGCATCTGGAATAGGAAAAACTTCAGGAGTAACAGCAGAAGTTTTAAATACAGAATTTAAACGATTACTATATTTATCATCAGGAGGTTTAGAATCCTCAATCCCAAAGTAAATAATACTTTCTTTAAAAGAGAGCTAATATACTCAATTTTGAACAAAAAAGAATGTAGGATCCTCTGAATCAGAGGAAACCCTATCAGTAGAAGATACAACAGTATTCTGTCAGTCAGTACAAAATTCACTAGATCTATGAAAAGTTTGTTAAGTCCTTTTAAGTTTATTTGAAGGCGGAATAGCAGTCACAGCCTTCTCTATGGCTGCAGCAATAAAAATCTTTCATATCTGCAAAAATACCCATTAAGATTAGACTGAGATGGAATAGCAGTGGAAGAATTTGTACACAAAGAAACATTATCAGCATGTAATACAGTGTCACAACAGGTGCCACATAATTGAGCTGAAGAATAAGCTCAGCTTGTTTACAGCAAACACACTTAGCTTTGGTAGAATTGTGTTCAGACAGCTTAGTTCCTCCGGTAACATCATAGGCAAGGTCAGTTTGAGACATTATTGCAAAAAAGTATAAAAGCAGAAAAATAACATTAGCTAGCAAAGTATCTAAGCAAAGTATCTATTCTCCCCAAATATAGCAGTTTCATAAAACAGAATTTATGCTTACCTGATAAATTACTTTCTCCAACGGTGTGTCCGGTCCACGGCGTCATCCTTACTTGTGGGATATCTCTTCCCCAACAGGAAATGGCAAAGAGTCCCAGCAAAGCTGGCCATATAGTCCCTCCTAGGCTCCGCCCACCCCAGTCATTCGACCGACGGACAGGAGGAAATATATATAGGAGAAACCATATGGTACCGTGGTGACTGTAGTTAGAGAAAATAATTCATCAGACCTGATTAAAAAACCAGGGCGGGCCGTGGACCGGACACACCGTTGGAGAAAGTAATTTATCAGGTAAGCATAAATTCTGTTTTCTCCAACTTTGGTGTGTCCGGTCCACGGCGTCATCCTTACTTGTGGGAACCAATACCAAAGCTTTAGGACACGGATGAAGGGAGTGAGCAAATCAGGTCACCTAAATGGAAGGCACCACAGCTTGCAAAACCTTTCTCCCAAAAATAGCCTCCGAAGAAGCAAAAGTATCAAATTTGTAAAATTTGGCAAAAGTGTGCAGTGAAGACCAAGTCGCTGCCTTACATATCTGGTCAACAGAAGCCTCGTTCTTGAAGGCCCATGTGGAAGCCACAGCCCTAGTGGAGTGAGCTATGATTCTTTCAGGAGGCTGCTGTCCGGCAGTCTCATAAGCCAATCGGATGATGCTTTTAAGCCAAAAGGAAAGAGAGGTAGAAGTCGCTTTTTGACCTCTCCTTTTACCAGAATAAACAACAAACAAGGAAGATGTTTGTCTGAAATCCTTTGTAGCCTCTAAATAGAATTTTAGAGCACGGACTACGTCCAAATTGTGTAACAAACGTTCCTTCTTTGAAACTGGATTCGGACAGAAAGAAGGTACAACTATCTCCTGGTTAATATTTTTGTTAGAAACAACCTTAGGAAGAAAACCAGGCTTAGTACGCAAAACCACCTTATCTGCATGGAACACCAGATAGGGCGGAGAACACTGCAGAGCAGATAACTCTGAAACTCTTCTAGCAGAAGAAATTGCAACCAAAAACAAAACTATCCAAGATAGTAACTTAATATCTATGGAATGTAAAGGTTCAAACGGAACCCCTTGAAGAACTTAAAGAACTAGATTTAGACTCCAGGGAGGAGTCAAAGGTCTGTAAACAGGCTTGATCCTAACCAGAGCCTGAACAAATGCTTGAACATCTGGCACAGCTGCCAGTCTTTTGTGTAGTAAGACAGATAAAGCAGAGATCTGTCCCTTTAGAGAACTTGCAGATAATCCTTTCTCCAAACCTTCTTGTAGAAAGGAAAGAATCTTAGGAATTTTTATCTTATTCCATGGGAATCCTTTGGATTCACACCAACAGATATATCTTTTCCATATTTTATGGTAAATCTTTCTAGTTACCGGTTTTCTGGCCTGAACCAGAGTATCTATCACAGAATCTGAAAACCCACGCTTCGATAGAATCAAGCGTTCAATCTCCAAGCCGTCAGTTGGAGGGAGACCAGATTTGGATGTTCGAATGGACCCTGAACAAGAAGGTCCTGTCTCAAAGGTAGCTTCCACGGTGGAACCGATGACATATTCACCAGGTCTGCATACCAAGTCCTGCGTGGCCACGCAGGAGCTATCAAGATCACCGAGGCCCTCTCCTGATTGATCCTGGCTACCAGCCTGGGAATGAGAGGAAACGGTGGAAATACATAAGCTAGGTTGAAGGTCCAAGGTGCTACTAGTGCATCTACTAGAGTCGCCTTGGGATCCCTGGATCTGGACCCGTAGCAAGGAACCTTGAAGTTCTGACGAGACGCCATCAGATCCATGTCTGGAATGCCCCATAATTGGGTTATTTGGGCAAAGATCTCCGGGTGGAGTTCCCACTCCCCCGGATGGAATGTCGGCCGAACATCCGCCTCCCAGTTTTCCACACCTGGGATGTGGATCGCAGACAGGTGGCAGGAGTGATCCTCCGCCCATTGAATTATTTTGGTCACTTCTTTCATCGCCAGGGAACTCCTTGTTCCCCCCTGATGATTGATATACGCAACGGTCGTCATGTTGTCTGATTGGAACCTTATGAATCTGGCCTTTGCTAGTTGAGGCCAAGCCCTGAGAGCATTGAATATCGCTCTCAGTTCCAGAATGTTTATCGGGAGAAGAGACTCTTCCCGAGACCATAGACCCTGAGCTTTCAGGGATTCCCAGACCGCGCCCCAGCCCACTAGACTGGCGTCGGTCGTGACAATGACCCACTCTGGTCTGCGGAAGCTCATTCCCTGGGACAGATGGTCCAGGGTCAGCCACCAACGGAGTGAATCTCTGGTCTTCTGATCTACTTGAATCATTGGAGACAAGTCTGTATAGTCCCCATTCCACTGTTTGAGCATGCACAGTTGTAATGGTCTTAGATGAATTCGTGCAAAAGGAACTATGTCCATTGCTGCAACCATCAACCCTACTACTTCCATGCACTGCGCTATGGAAGGACGAGGAACAGAATGAAGAGCTTGACAAGAGCTTAGAAGTTTTGATTTTCTGACCTCTGTCAGAAAAATCCTAATTTCTAAGGAATCTATTATTGTTCCCAAGAAGGGAACTCTTGTCGACGGAGACAGAGAACTTTTTTCTATGTTCACCTTCCATCCGTGTGATCTGAGAAAGGCCAGAACGATGTCTGTATGAGCCTTTGCTTTTGACAGGGACGACGCTTGTATTAGAATGTCGTCCAAGTAAGGTACTACTGCAATGCCCCTCGGTCTTAGAACTGCTAGAAAGGACCCTACACCTTTGTGAAAATCCTTGGAGCAGTGGCTAACCCAAATGGGAGGGCCACAAACTGGTAATGCTTGTCCAGAAAAGCGAACCTTAGGAACTGATGATGTTCTTTGTGGATAGGAATATGTAGGTACGCATCCTTTAGACCCACGGTAGTCATAAATTGACTTTCCTGGATAGTGGGTAGAATCGTTCGAATGGTTTCCATCTTGAACGATGGTACCCTGAGAAATTTGTTTAGGATCTTCAAATCCAAAATTGGTCTGAACGTTCCCTCTTTTTTGGGAACTACGAACAGATTGGAATAAAATCCCATTCCTTGTTCCTTTATTGGAACTGGGTGTATCACTCCCATCTTTAACAGGTCTTCTACACAATGTAAGAATGCCTGTCTCTTTATTTGGTTTGAGGATAAGTGAGACATGTGGAACCTTCCCCTTGGGGGTAGTTCCTTGAATTCCAGGAGATAACCTTGAGAAACTATTTCTAGCGCCCAGGGATCCTGAACATCTCTTGCCCAAGCCTGAGCAAAGAGAGATAGTCTGCCCCCCACTAGATCCGGTCCCGGATCGGGGGCTACTCCTTCATGCTGTTTTGTTAGTAGCGGCAGGCTTCTTGGCCTGCTTACCCTTGTTCCAGCCTTGCATCGGTTTCCAGGCTGGTTTGGGTTGTGAGGCATTACCCTCTTGCTTAGAGGATGCAGAATTAGAGGCCGGTCCGTTCCTGAAATTGCGAAAGGAACGAAAATTAGACTTATTTTTAGCCTTGAAAGACCTATCTTGTGGAAGGGCGTGGCCCTTTCCCCCAGTGATGTCTGAAATAATCTCTTTCAATTCTGGTCCAAATAGAGTTTTACCTTTGAAAGGGATGTTAAGCAATTTTGTCTTGGATGACACATCCGCTGACCAAGACTTTAGCCAAAGCGCTCTGCGCGCCACGATAGCAAACCCTGAATTTTTCGCCGCTAATCTAGCTAATTGCAAAGCGGCATCTAAAATAAAAGATTTAGCCAATTTAAGTGCGTGAACTCTGTCCATAACCTCCTCAAATGGAGTCTCTCTACTGAGCGACTTTTCTAGTTCCTCGAACCAGAACCACGCTGCTATAGTGACAGGAACAATGCACGAAATTGGTTGTAGAAGGTAACCTTGCTGTACAAAAATCTTTTTAAGCAAACCTTCCAATTTTTTATCCATAGGATCTTTGAAAGCACAACTATCTTCGATAGGAATAGTAGTGCGTTTGTTTAGAGTAGAAACTGCCCCCTCGACCTTAGGGACTGTCTGCCATAAGTCCTTTCTGGGGTCGACCATAGGAAATAATTTCTTAAATATAGGGGGGGGGAACAAAAGGTATGCCGGGCATTTCCCACTCCTTATTTACTATGTCCGCCACCCGCTTGGGTATAGGAAAAGCGTCGGGGTGCACCGGAACCTCTAGGAACTTGTCCATCTTGCATAATTTCTCTGGAATGACCAAGTTTTCACAATCATCCAGAGTAGATAACACCTCCTTAAGCAGTGCGCGGAGATGTTCTAATTTAAATTTAAATGTCACAACATCAGGTTCAGCTTGTTGAGAAATTTTTCCTGAATCTGAAATTTCTCCATCTGACAAAACCTCCCTCATGGCCCCTTCAGATTGGTGTGAGGGTATGACAGAACAATTATCATCAGCGCCCTCCTGCTCTTCAGTGTTTAAAACAGAGCAATCGCGCTTTCTCTGATAAGTAGGCATTTTGGATAAAATATTTGCTATGGAGTTATCCATTACAGCCGTTAATTGTTGCATGGTAATAAGCATTGGCGCACTAGATGTACTAGGGGCCTTCTGCGTGGGCAAAACTGGTGTAGACACAGTAGGAGATGATGTAGTATCATGTTTACTCCCCTCATCTGAGGAATCATCTTGGGCAATTTCATTATCTGTGGCAGTACTGTCCTTACTTTGTTTGGACGCTATGGCACAATTATCACATAAATTTAAATGGGGAGACACATTGGCTTTCATACATATAGAACATAGCTTATCTGAAGGTACAGACATGTTAAACAGGCTTAAACTTGTCAACAAAGCACAAAAAACGTTTTAAAACAAAACCGTTACTGTCTCTTTAAATTTTAAACCGAAAACACTTTATTACTGAATATGTGAAAAAGTATGAAGGAATTGTTAAAAAATTACCAAAATTTCACCAGTGTCTTAAAGCATTAATAGTATTGCACACCAAATTTCAGAGCTTTAACCCTTAAAATAACGGAACCGGAGCAGTTTATAAATTTAACCCCTATACAGTCCCAGCTATAGTCTTTGCTGAGACCCAACCAAGCCCAGAGGGGAATACGATGCCAATTGACGCCTTCTAGAAGCTTTTCCAGCAATTTTTAGATCCTCACACATGCATCTGCATGCCCTGCACTCAAAAAACAACTGCACAGTAATGGCGCGAAAATGAGGCTCAGTCTACAACTAGGAAGGCCCCCTGACTGGAAAAGGTGTCTAACACAGTGCCTGCCGTTTAATAAACGTTCCCCAAGTTTATAAATGCAAATTGTCAGCATAAATATGAATAAAATGCCCAAATAAAGCAATCGATTTAGCCCATAAAAAAGTCTACCAGTTTTTTAGCCCATAATAAGCCCTTTATTCTGTTTGTTTGACTAAGAAAATGGCTTACCGGTCCCCATGAGGGGAAATGACAGCCTTCCAGCATTACATCGTCTTGTTAGAAATATGGCTAGTCATACCTTAAGCAGAAAAGTCTGCTAACTGCTTCCCCCAACTGAAGTTACTTCATCTCAACAGTCCTATGTGGAAACAGCAATAGATTTTAGTTACTGTCTGCTAAAATCATCTTCCTCTCACAAACAGAAATCTTCATCCTTTTCTGTTTCAGAGTAAATAGTACATACCAGCACTATTTTAAAATAACAAACACTTGATAGAAGAATAAAAACTACATTTAAACACCAAAAAACTCTTAACCATCTCCGTGGAGATGTTGCCTGTGCAACGGCAAAGAGAATGACTGGGGTGGGCGGAGCCTAGGAGGGACTATATGGCCAGCTTTGCTGGGACTCTTTGCCATTTCCTGTTGGGGAAGAGATATCCCACAAGTAAGGATGACGCCGTGGACCGGACACACCAATGTTGGAGAAAAGGAAACAGTGCTTATGATTAAAAAATGTTATAATAATATCAAAAGATATAAAAGCAAGCATTATAGCTCTCTATCAAAGAATGAGAGCACTGAGAGAAGTGGGGGCGGCTATTTAAACAAAATAAAAGTTTTAGAAAAATTTAGCCCCCCAAATAACGGCGCAAAATTGATGAGCGCATTTTGCCTGTAAATTTTAACATGAACCCAAAAGGTAAGAAAATAAAACAAAACTCCCAATATAAGCATAATTGCCAATTCTGATGCTATATATACATACTGCTAAGAGGAAATAAAACATACCTGTCTTATGGCTAATATATACATAATATACAATAAATTAATTTAATTTGTTTAAATTTGGGGGATAATATATACAGGATCTCTGGGGTACCATAGACTAGTTGGAACCTGTTGGTTCACCTGATATATAGAGGATAGTTATATCAAAGGGAACCTTATTCCGGATGTTTTGATCCTGTTATTTATCTCAGCCCAATAGAGCTCTATTGATCTCAGTATTGTGACAGTGTAGTTACGAGTGATAAATATCTTTTGGGGGGGGCAGTTGTTGTATTAGTTGTATATATTCTTTTTAACTTGGTGGCATTGTCCATTTTTTTTAATATTATTTATTAAATGTTAAATTTTATTTTAACCCACTCCTTACCCTTGTCCACAATCACTCAATAAAGTGTGCAATATAATGCTTCTTTTCTCTCCCTATTCATACATGCCCAAGCAGTTTACTCTGCAAATGCTATTAAACATGTTTGGTGACCTTACAGAAAAAAATCCTACTTTTTACTAATTTAATTCTTTACAGAGAGATGTATTTCAATTAGTTTAGATGTTTGGAAAGATGAGTTGTTATAAAATAAATCTGTCAAAAACTGAAACGTTTATCAGTAATTTTCCTCCTGCATTGCTTCTTCACTTTGCAGAATATCTATAAGTCTAGTTTTGCGCAGACTACAATTATATTCTGAAGTTAAACTATTCTAAGCTAGTATCTGAAATTAAAGAGCTCCTTGAGAAGTGGGATTACAAAGAAATGTCATGGGCTGCATAGAGTAGCAACTTTGAAGATGTCCACCTTCCCCAATATATTATATTTGTTCTGCTGTATCTGCCTAAACACTCCTCGTCATGTTCTGCATCACCTATTTGTAAAGTATGTCTGGCAAGGTTGAAAAACAAAAAAAAAAAAACTATCGGCTAGATTACGAGTTTTGCGTTATAGTGAAAAAGCAGCGTTATCAGGTTATAACGCTGCTTTTTCACTACCGATGGTATTACGAGTCTTGCAGATTTAGGGGCACTGCACACTTTTTTGACCTTACCGCAGATCAACTTACGCAAATTGCGTATAGTCTTTTTTTAAATGGGATTTTAATAGCGCCTGTATTACAAGCTTGTCCTGGGATGCCAAAAAATGAGCGGTACACCCTATCCCGTCAAGATTCGTAACGCATTTTAAAGTCAGTAGTTATGAGTTTTACACTACAAAGCTGTAGCATAAAACTTATAACTAAACTGTTACAAATTACACTAACACCCATAAACTACCTATTAACCCTTAAACCGAGGCCCTCCCGCATTGCAAACACTAAAATAAAATTATTAACCCCTAATCTGCCGCTCCCGACATCGCCGCCACTAGAATAAACATATTAACCCCTAAACCGCCGCACTCCAGCATTGCAAAAACTAGTTAAATATTATTAACCCCTAATCTGCTGTCCCTAACATCGCCATCACCTATCTACATTTATTAACCCCTAATCTGCCGCCCCAATGTCGCTGCCACTATACTAAAGTTATTAACCCCTAAGTCTAACCCTAACCCCCCTAACTTAACTATAATTAAAAATAAATCTAAATAAAACCTATCATTACCTAAATAATTCCTATTTAAAACTAAATACTTACCTGTAAAATAAACCCTAAGATAGCTACAATATAACTAATAGTTACATTGTATCTAGCTTAGGGTTTATTTTAATTTTACAGGCAAGTTTGTATTTATTTTAACTAGGTAGAATAGTTACTAAATAGGTATTAACTATTTACTAAACACCTAGCTAAAATAAATACAAATTTACCTGTAAAATAAAACCTAACCTGCCTTACAATAAAACCTAACCCTACAATTAAATAAATTCCCTATATTAAATACAAATAACTAAATTCAATACAATTAGCTAAATAACAACAAAAACCCCCACTAAATTACAGAAAATAAAAAACAAATTACAAGATCTTTAAACTAATTATACCTAATCTAATAGCCCTATCAAAATAAAAAAAGCCCACCCAAAATAAAAAAAAACCCTAGCCTAAACTAAACTACCAATAGCCCTTAAAAGGGCCTTTTGCGGGGAATTGCCCCAAATAAATCAGCTCTTTTAGCTGTAAAAAAAAAAAATACAAACAACCACCCCAAACAGTAAAACCCACCACCCACACAACCAACCCCCCAAATAAAATACTAACTAAAAAAATCTAATCTCCCCATTGCCCTGAAAAGGGCATTTGGATGGGCATTTAGCTCTATTGCAGCCCAAACCCCTAATCTAAAAATAAAACCCACCGAATACACCCTTAAAAAATACTAACACTAGCCCCCGAAGATCCACTTACAGTTTTGAAGAGCCGACATCCATCCTCAACGAAGCCAGGAGACGTCTTCATCCAAGCGGCAAAAAGTCCTCAACGAAGCCGGCAGAAGTGGTCCTCCAGACGGGCAGAAGTCTTCACCCAGACGGCATCTTCTATCTTCATCCTTCTGACGCAGACCGGCTTCATTTTTAAGACATCTGGCGCAGAGCATCCTCTTCAATCGATGGCTTCTTCTACAATGAAAGTTCCTTTAAATTACGTCATCCAAGATGGCGTCCCTTAGATTCCGATTGGCTGATAGAATTCTATCAGCCAATCGGAATTAAGGTTGAAAAAATCTTATTGGCTCCAATAAGATTGAAGTTCAATCCTATTGGCTGATCCGATCAGCCAATAGGATTTTTTCAACCTTAATTTCAATTGGCTGATCAGCCAATCGGAATCTAAGGGACGGGGATGGTTGTGTGGGTGGTGGGTTTTACTGTTGGGGTGGTTGTTTGTATTTTTTTTTTTTTACAGGTAAAAGAGCTGATTTATTTGGGGCAATGCCCCACAAAAGGCCCTTTTAAGGGCTATTAGTAGTTTAGTTTAGGCTAGAGTTTTTTTTATTTTGGGTGGGCTTTTTTTATTTTGATAGGGCTATTAGATTAGGTGTAGTTAGTTGAAAGATCTTGCATTTTGTTTTTTATTTTCTGTAATTTAGTGGTTTGTTTTTTTTGTAATTTAGCTAATTGTATTGAATTTAGTAAATTGTATTTAATTTAGGGAATTTATTTAATTGAAGGGATAGGTTAGGTATTATTGTAAGGCAGGTTAGGTTTTATTTTACAGGTAAATTTGTATTTATTTTAGCTAGGTAGTTATTAAATAGTTAATAACTATTTAGTAACTATTCTACCTAGTTAAAATAAATACAAACTTGCCTGTAAAATAAAAATAAACCTTAAACTAGGTACAATGTAACTATTAGTTATATTGCAGCTAGCTTAGGGTTTATTTTACAGGTAAGTATTTAGTTTTAAATAGGAATTATTTAGTTATTAATAGTAAGTTTTATTTAGATTTATTTTAATTGCATTTAAGTTAGGGGGGTTAGGGTTTAATAACTTTAGTATAGTGGTGGCGACGTTGGGGGCGGCAGATTATGGGTTAATAAATGTAGGTAGGTGGCGGCGATGTTAGGGGCGGAAGATTAGGGGTTAATATTTAACTAGTGTTTGCAATGCAGGAGTGCGGCGGTTTAGGGGTTAATATGTTTATTATAGTGGCAGCGATGTCCGGAGCAGCAGATTAGGGGTTAATAAGTATAATGTAGGTGTCAGCGATCTCGGGGACGGCAGATTAGGGGTTAATAAGTGTAAGATTAGGGGTGTTTAGACTTGGGGTTCACGTTAGGGTGTTAGGTGTAAACATACATTTTGTTTCCCCATAGGAATCAATGGGGCTGCGTTACTGAGCTTTACGCTACTTTATGTTAGACTTTTTTTCAGCCGGGTCTCCCCATTGATGTCTATGGGGAAATCGTGCACGAGCACGTACAACCAGCGCTGGTATTGGAGTGCGGTATGGAGCACAATTTTGCTCTACGCTCACTTCTTGCCTAATAACGCCGGGTTTCTGAAAACCTGTAATACCAGCGCTGTAGGTAAGTGAGCGGTGAGAATAACGTGCAAGTTAGTAACGCACCCCTCTTACCGCAAAACTCGTAATCTGGCCGTATGATTGCTAACAAAATTTTGCAAAGAGGTAACTCTAAAGGTGGCATTGCATTTCCAAACATTTATCTATGCCATGATGTGGCCAGACTCATTTAGCCGGGTAGAGTTCAAAAGGAGAGAAACCAGGGTAGTATAGGTTAGAGGATGCCATCTGGATACCCGATTCTAGAGGTCTAGTTATGAATATTAGTAATAAAATTTTATTTCATAATATTGCCTCTTTGAAAGCTCAGAGAAATTATATGGAAATTGCCTACATCCCTCTTTTGTCCACCATTTAAAAGGCATCTTCCACATTTTATCTAATATTAACTCAGATACATGGTTTGCTATCGGGATTACTAAAAAGCTGGATTTCTATAATCAAGGCTCCCTAGATACTGCAGTTAGCATAAGCACTAGATATTATTTAGCTTCAAATTGGTTTCGATTTTAGTGTGTGCGCAAGCTAAATTTCTTGTAAGCTTGGGGTTTTCTAAAACATTCCATGAGAGAGCCCACTAAATAGGAGGAAGCCGTGGTAAGGGTGAGTTCCAATATAATGTGAGGCTCCCCTGGAAACACTGTAAAGGAGAACTGATAATAGTGCAGACTGCAGTACCCAATGTGAATACTAAAGAAAATACTCACAGGGTGTAGTTTCAAAATTCAACAGGTTTATTTCAGCAATTAAACCAGATCACAGTTTTTCAAATACAGTTTGTATTTATTAAGATCAATGTGTTTCAACGACTTTTACTGCCTTTTTCAAGAGCAATTAAAAACAAATAAAATCTCTGTCAAACTCTTAAAGGAGATCTGATCCGGTTTCATTGCTGAAATAAACCTGTTGAATTTTGGAACTATACAACCTGTAAGTATTTTCTTTAGTATTCACGTTGGGTACTGCAGTCTGCACTATTGTGGATTCTCCTTTACAGTATTTTCAAGGGAGTCTCACATTATCTTGGAACTCACCCCAACCAGCGCCTTATATCAAGCATCTGTGTACGGCGGCCCTGGGAGCGACTTTGGGAAGGCAGCGGTCTGTTCAAAGAGGAGAATAGTTTTTATTTTATATTGTGATCTGTTGTTTAACAGAACTTGTAATGATATACTATCTGGCTACTATGGAAAGATATGTTTATAGGATGCAAGATAGAATGGATGTGTAATGGGAAATAAGGGATAGGTGGGGTCCATAGACAAGACTAAGCAATCTAGGTTTGAATCTACCAATTTGGCCGAAACGTATTTCCTCTAGATTGTAAAAGTTGTAGGTAACAGCGAATATTATGATGGACTGCAGGATTTTCTTTGGATAGCAGATATCTGTTTATACTCTTCTCCCCCTAGCCCTCCCCCTTATTTTTTTTCATTCAACATCTGGGGTATTTTGATGTAGATCAATTTTTAAACTAAGCTAATTTGTCTAACTCATCTAACGTATTTGTTCTTTATCGCTTGTTAACTTTTGGCCATAGTCCATTTTTATATTAGTTATGCAAAAAGAAGTTGATGAGGATATATTCCTTCTCTACATCAATTACAAGTTTTTTAGTTTTCTTCCGCATCTCAGGATGGTCGATATAATTGTTCAAGACCTGGGATGAAGTGAGATACTGACTTCACACATTGTACATATTTGATTCTTACAGTTTAAAAGACTTATGTCACAATTGCAGAGACTCTGTACCTCTTTGTTTGATCTCTCTTATGTAGGTTATGTCTTTGATTTGCTCAGGTCATATAATTGTGGATTATATGTTTATATTTCTACTTTGATTATCTGTCTTTAATATTCAATAAAAATATTTTTTTAAAAAACAACTCACAAATAAAAAGTAATTTTCAGGATATAAGTTAAAAGCAAATAATTGAAATCCATATGCCTACCAAAATATATCTGAACTTGTGTCTGCTGATAATCAGTCAACTGATTATTTTTCAACTGAAAATGTCCCCAACTTTCTAATGTAGCAACACAAAGAAGCACAGTAATTTAGATCATAGAAAACTATCATGGACAAATCTAGCGATCTATAACTTGGCATGAGAATCACTTTTCTCTTGCTAGTAATACCTTTTCCTTTAACACCAAAACATTCTTTTGTCTTTACCTGTTGCACTACTTCATTGTTTACTACATTTCAAATAGCCTGGGCCACTTCTACTAAAGTAACACAACAGTTGTTAAAGGAATTACATGACTATTTTTACAATGATCTCCAACCCTTGCGGACTAGCCCTGAGCAAACACTGGTTTTGATTGCAGTAGTGAGATAATAAAAATGGTAGAAGACAGTCTAGTTATGAATACTGCACAGCAATACACTGAGGGAAGGAAAGAGAAAAAGCAGCCAAATGTAAGGTAAATACTAGTATCTATATGATGTAACTTAAAGTGGTTAAAGGGATACTCAAGCCAAAATTAAACTTTCATTATTCAGATAGAGCATGCAATTTTTTTTTTTTTTCTCTTTTTTTTTTTTTTATATTCTTTTATTTTATCCAACAATGAGTACAACATCAATAATAATGCAAAACAACATAGTAATACAGTCCACCAGTATAATGTGATATCCTCAAGAGAAAACAAGAAAAAATAATGTATTTTACATATCATATATCTGCATGACTGGACTAACCGGACTGTCATATTAACTCAATGTTGGGGTTTTTAAATATGCCCCCCTCCCTCCCGGCTCCATCTCCTTGACCATCAGAATCTACAGAGAAGAGAAAAAAAAAAAAAAAAAAAAAAAAAAAAAAGGGGGGGGGGGGGGGCAGGTATTCAATTGCAGCTTACACAGATTTGCCTCTGATCACCATATACCTAATAATACTAACTCCGAATTCCTGAATGGATATATCAGATATTCAATTTCTCTTTCAGGGAAAATCTTGATAAAGGGTGCCCACTTGTGGAAAAATTTCTTTATGTCGCATTCATTGTCTATATTGGCATTTCATTGTTCTAAGATACATTGGCCTAGATTTAGAGTTCGGCGGTAGCCGTCAAAACCAGCGTTAGAGGCTCCTAACGCTGGTTTTGGGCGCCCGCTGGTATTTGGAGTCAGTGATTAAAGGGTCTAACGCTCACTTTTCAGCCGCGACTTTTCCATACCGCAGATCCCCCTACGCCATTTGCGTAGCCTATCTTTTCAATGGGATCTTTCTAACGCTGGTATTTAGAGTCGTTTCTGCAGTGAGCGTTAGAGCTCTAACGACAAGATTCCAGCCGCCTGAAAATAGCAGGAGTTAAGAGCTTTCTGGCTAACGCCGGTTTATAAAGCTCTTAACTACTGTACCCTAAAGTACACTAACACCCATAAACTACCTATGTACCCCTAAACCGAGGTCCCCCCACATCGCCGCCACTCGATTAAAATTTTTAACCCCTAATCTGCCGACCGCCACCTACGTTATACTTATGTACCCCTAATCTGCTGCCCCTAACACCGCCGACCCCTGTATTATATCTATTAACCCCTAACTTGCCCCCCACAACGTCGCCGCAAGCTACTTAAAATAATTAACCCCTAATCTTCCGACCGCAAATCGCCGCCACCTACGTTATCCCTATGTACCCCTAATCTGCTACCCCTAACATCGCCGACCCCTATGTTATATTTATTAACCCCTAATCTGCCCCCCACAACGTCGCCGACACCTACCTACACTTATTAACCCCTAATCTGCCGAGCGGACCTGAGCGCTACTATAATAAAGTTATTAACCCCTAATCCGCCTCACTAACCCTATCATAAATAGTATTAACCCCTAATCTGCCCTCCCTAACATCGCCGACACCTACCTTCAATTATTAACCCCTAATCTGCCGACCGGAGCTCACCGCTATTCTAATAAATGTATTAACCCCTAAAGCTAAGTCTAACCCTAACACTAACACCCCCCTAAGTTAAATATAATTTTTATCTAACGAAATAAATTAACTCTTATTAAATAAATAATTCCTATTTAAAGCTAAATACTTACCTGTAAAATAAATCCTAATATAGCTACAATATAAATTATAATTATATTATAGCTATTTTAGGATTAATATTTATTTTACAGGCAACTTTGTAATTATTTTAACCAGGTACAATAGCTATTAAATAGTTAAGAACTATTTAATAGTTACCTAGTTAAAATAATTACAAATTTACCTGTAAAATAAATCCTAACCTAAGATATAATTAAACCTAACACTACCCTATCAATAAAATAATTAAATAAACTACCTACAATTACCTACAATTAACCTAACACTACACTATCAATAAATTAATTAAACACAATTGCTACAAATAAATACAATTAAATAAACTATCTAAAGTACAAAAAATAAAAAAGAACTAAGTTACAGAAAATAATAAAATATTTACAAACATAAGAAAAATATTACAACAATTTTAAACTAATTACACCTACTCTAAGCCCCCTAATAAAATAACAAAGCCCCCCAAAATAAAAAATTCCCTACCCTATTCTAAAATACAAATATTACAAGCTCTTTTACCTTACCAGCCCTGAACAGGGCCCTTTGCGGGGCATGCCCCAAGAATTTCAGCTCTTTTGCCTGTAAAAAAAAACATACAATACCCCCCCCCCAACATTACAACCCACCACCCACATACCCCTAATCTAACCCAAACCCCCCTTAAATAAACCTAACACTACCCCCCTGATGATCTTCCTACCTTGTCTTCACCATGCCTGGTTCACCGATCCGTCCTGGCTCCAAGATCTTCATCCAAACCAAGCGGGGGCTAGACATCCACTGAAGAAGTCCAGAAGAGGGTCCAAAGTCTTCCTCCTATCCGGCAAGAAGAGGACATCCGGACCGGCAAACATCTTCTCCAAGCGGCATCTTCTATCTTCTTCCATCCGATGACGACCGGCTCCATCTTGAAGACCTCCAGCGCGGATCCATCCTCTTCTTCCGACGACTAGACGACGAATGACGGTTCCTTTAAGGGACGTCATCCAAGATGGCGTCCCTCGAATTCCGATTGGCTGATAGGATTCTATCAGCCAATCGGAATTAAGGTAGGAATTTTCTGATTGGCTGATGGAATCAGCCAATCAGAATATAGTTCAATCCGATTGGCTGATCCAATCAGCCAATCAGATTGAGCTCGCATTCTATTGGCTGATCGGAACAGCCAATAGAATGCGAGCTCAATCTGATTGGCTGATTGGATCAGCCAATCGGATTGAACTATATTCTGATTGGCTGATTCCATCAGCCAATCAGAAAATTCCTACCTTAATTCCGATTGGCTGATAGAATCCTATCAGCCAATCGGAATTCGAGGGACGCCATCTTGGATGACGTCCCTTAAAGGAACCGTCATTCGTCGTCTAGTCGTCGGAAGAAGAGGATGGATCCGCGCTGGAGGTCTTCAAGATGGAGCCGGTCGTCATCGGATGGAAGAAGATAGAAGATGCCGCTTGGAGAAGATGTTTGCCGGTCCGGATGTCCTCTTCTTGCCGGATAGGAGGAAGACTTTGGACCCTCTTCTGGACTTCTTCAGTGGATGTCTAGCCCCCGCTTGGTTTGGATGAAGATCTTGGAGCCAGGACGGATCGGTGAACCTGGCATGGTGAAGACAAGGTAGGAAGATCATCAGGGGGGTAGTGTTAGGTTTATTTAAGGGGGGTTTGGGTTAGATTAGGGGTATGTGGGTGGTGGGTTGTAATGTTGGGGGGGGGGTATTGTATGTTTTTTTTTACAGGCAAAAGAGCTGAAATTCTTGGGGCATGCCCCGCAAAGGGCCCTGTTCAGGGCTGGTAAGGTAAAAGAGCTTGTAATATTTGTATTTTAGAATAGGGTAGGGAATTTTTTATTTTGGGGGGCTTTGTTATTTTATTAGGGGGCTTAGAGTAGGTGTAATTAGTTTAAAATTGTTGTAATATTTTTCTTATGTTTGTAAATATTTTATTATTTTCTGTAACTTAGTTCTTTTTTATTTTTTGTACTTTAGATAGTTTATTTAATTGTATTTATTTGTAGCAATTGTGTTTAATTAATTTATTGATAGTGTAGTGTTAGGTTAATTGTAGGTAATTGTAGGTAGTTTATTTAATTATTTTATTGATAGGGTAGTGTTAGGTTTAATTATATCTTAGGTTAGGATTTATTTTACAGGTAAATTTGTAATTATTTTAACTAGGTAACTATTAAATAGTTCTTAACTATTTAATAGCTATTGTACCTGGTTAAAATAATTACAAAGTTGCCTGTAAAATAAATATTAATCCTAAAATAGCTATAATATAATTATAATTTATATTGTAGCTATATTAGGATTTATTTTACAGGTAAGTATTTAGCTTTAAATAGGAATTATTTATTTAATAAGAGTTAATTTATTTCGTTAGATAAAAATTATATTTAACTTAGGGGGGTGTTAGTGTTAGGGTTAGACTTAGCTTTAGGGGTTAATACATTTATTAGAATAGCGGTGAGCTCCGGTCGGCAGATTAGGGGTTAATAATTGAAGGTAGGTGTCGGCGATGTTAGGGAGGGCAGATTAGGGGTTAATACTATTTATGATAGGGTTAGTGAGGCGGATTAGGGGTTAATAACTTTATTATAGTAGCGCTCAGGTCCGCTCGGCAGATTAGGGGTTAATAAGTGTAGGTAGGTGTCGGCGACGTTGTGGGGGGCAGATTAGGGGTTAATAAATATAACATAGGGGTCGGCGATGTTAGGGCAGCAGATTAGGGGTACATAGGGATAACGTAGGTGGCGGCGGTTTACGGAGCGGCAGATTAGGGGTTAAAAGTGTAATGCAGGGGTCAGCGATAGCGGGGGCGGCAGATTAGGGGTTAATAAGTGTAAGGTTAGGGGTGTTTAGACTCGGGGTACATGTTAGGGTGTTAGGTGCAGACTTAGGAGGTGTTTCCCCATAGGAAACAATGGGGCTGCGTTAGGAGCTGAACGCTGCTTTTTTGCAGGTGTTAGGTTTTTTTTCAGCTCAAACAGCCCCATTGTTTCCTATGGGAGAATCGTGCACGAGCACGTTTTTGATGCCGGCCGCGTCCGTAAGCAACTCTGGTATCGAGAGTTGCATTTGCGGTAAAAATGCTCTACGCTCCTTTTTTGGAGCCTAACGCAGCATTTGTTTGAACTCTCGATACCAGAGTTAAATTTATGGTGCGGCCAGAAAAAAACCCGCGGAGCGTTAACAGCCCTTTTACCGCCGAACTCTAAATCTAGGCCATTGTTTCTTTAGGTGATTTCTAATTTCTGGGATAGTTGGGGTCGCCCTCATTTTCCACTTCTTGCATATCAAATATCTGGTGGCAAGAATAGATAAGTTGACTAATATTTCATTAGGCTGACGCTCCTCTCCAGGCCTCAAACAGAATATAATCTGGAACAAGGAGAGTGTTACCGATTCAATTTTGAGTACTATCTTAAGCCAATATTCCAGCTTCTTCCAGACATTTCTTATCCCGGGGCAGGACCAGAACATGTGTATTATATCCGCAGCTGTATATGAGCATCTAGGACATCTACTGAATTCAGAATTTCGGACTCTGAGACCCCTCTCCGGGGTAAAGTACGCCCTGTGGAGAAGTTTCAGATGGGCATCTCGCCAGTTAGAGGAAAGAGTTGTTTTTAATACTTTATTCAGAGAAAGTTGAATAGTTTTAATTTCTATATTATTGTGTGGGATTATATTATTCCAACTTGTGACTAGATTCTCCCCTAACGGGGTCGCATTACTAAGGATTAGTAAATAGTAGCATGGAGAGATGGACATAGAGAAGTCTTTGATTATTGTAAGCCAAGATTCCATTTTGCCTAAAGACCAGTTCCAGCCAACCTTTTGTATTAATTCTGTGATATAGTGTCTTATCTGTAGGTAAGCAAAAAAGTCTTTGTTTATCAAAGTATATTCCTCTTTCAATTGTGTAAAGGATTTGACACATTTTCTGTCTTGATCTATGAAATAAATAACTTTATCTAATCCATTATTATGCCATCTATTGAAGACAGTTGAATCTAGACCTGGTTGGAAATTTGGGTTTCTAATTAAAGGAAGAAATTTTGATACTTTAGGGTTTATTGATAAAAGTTTAGTTAGTCTGAACCATGCTTTAATTGGGTTCAAGATGAATTTAAGATCCCTAATATTCAATGGAAGATCTTTAAGGTCAATGTGTGGTAAAGCCTGTAATGCATAAGGTTCACATATATTAGATTCTAGGTCGATATTTGTAACATAATTCTTTTTGGTAAACCAGTCAGCTACTACACGGACTAAAAAACAGAGGTTATAAAATCTTAGGTTTGGAAGAGCGAAGCCTCCCAATTCCCTAGGTGCTACTAATTTAGAGAGGGCAATATTAGCTCTTTTTCCTTGCCAAATAAACTGTCCAATTGACGAGTTTAATGCCCGCAAATCTTTCTCAAACAAGATTAATGGGACATTCTGTAAGATATAAAGCAATTTTGGTAGCAGAACCATCTTAAATAGAGCAATGCGACCAGAGATTGACAAGGGTAAGGACTGCCAAGTTTTGAGCTTTTCTTTAATGTATTCTAACATTGGAGTTATATTTATTTTATAAAGATCTTTTAGATTCAATGGGATTTTAATTCCTAAATAGGTCATGAATTCTGTTATCACTTTAAAGGGGATATCTGTTAAACTGGTTTTATTTTTCCTGAGCCAGATTATCTCGGATTTTACAGGGTTCACTTTGTAACCCGAAAAAATCCCAAAATGGCCCGTAATATGCAGAAGTTTAGGAATGTTTTTTGCTGTATTAGAGAGATATATAAGTAGATCATCTGCATATAGTCCAATTTTTATTTCATAATTTTGAATTTTTATGCCTTCTAACGAGGATCTAATCTTAATTGCTAGTGGTTCTATAGCTAAATCGAATAGGAGCGGGGAGAGAGGGCAGCCCTGACGAGTGCCCCTCTGTAAAGCAATTGGAGAAGAAATCTCATTGTTAATAATCAGGTTTGTAAAAGAATGGGCGTATAGGTTTTCTACCAGCTTAGGAAAATTCCCCTCAATCCCAAATTTTGTTAAAGAGAAAATTAAGTGCCGATGAATTACTAAATCAAAAGCTTTTTCCGCATCAATTGATACGATGGCCATGTCAGGGGAGTCCACTCTCCCCGCCCCTTGTGGGGATGTTCTGTGTATAAATTCCATTGTAGCTAATAATTCTCTAATTTTTGCTGAGGAATTGCGATTATTGATGAAGCCTGCTTGGTCCGGATGGATTACTTTAATTAAGATGGATTGAAGTCTTTTTGCTAAAATAGACGCAATAATTTTATAGTCCGAATTTAATAAAGCAATAGGTCTATAGGATCCTTTGCATGTAGGGTCCTTCCCTTCTTTCAAAATCAAAGTAGTAAGTGAGGATACGAAGGAGGGCGTAACCTGTTTATGCTTAATAAAAATATCATTGTAAAGATTACCTAAATATGGTGCTATCTCCGATACTAAGATTTTGTAGAACTCGTTGGGTAATCCATCCGGACCAGCCGCCTTATTTAGAGGAAGCTTGGTGACCACTGCCGCAATTTCCTCTAGGGAAACAGGTGCATTAAGTCTGGCATTCTCCTCAGTTGTGGCCGTTGGAAAGTTAATATTACTGCAGAATTCTGCTGCTTTATTTATGTCAAATTCATTACTGGTGTATAGTTGTTGAAAGTACTGATGGAATACCCTAGTTATATCTTCTGTCTTATTTAAAAATTTCCCGTTATGTTGGAGTCTGTCAATGTTGGATTTTTTATTCTCGTTCTTAATTAGTCTATTTAACATTTTACCTGACTTGTTGCCAAATTTATACAATTTGGCTTGCATTTTAAGGTCATTATTGGTTTCCTGCATTAAGTAAAAGGTATCTCTAACAGCTTTAGCCCGTAAGTATCTTGCCCAATTTAATGGAGTTCCTTCCAACAAGTACAGGTTGTAGGAGTTAATTAAGGAACTACAGACTTCCTTCTCTCTTGCTTTCCTTTTTTTATTTTGAATAGCAGAGTATGCAAGGATTTCTCCTCTGAGGACTGCCTTGGCAGTTTCCCAGAAGATATCAGACCGTTTAATATAGTTATTATTAAATTGTAAGTACTCCCTAAATTTATTCTTGAGACACTCTTTAAATTTAAAGTCATTGTAAAGGTAATAAGGAAAAAAGAACCGCTGATTATTTGGTCTACCGTAGGTAAAATTAAATTCCAGTGTAATGGGACCATGGTCTGACAGAAAGATAGGCATTATCTCAGAATTAACCATTGTGGGACTTAGGTGATCTCCAATTAAAAATAGGTCAATCCTGGATAAGGTTTTGTGCGCTTTAGATAAACAAGTGAAATCTTGAGTATCGGGGTTCTGATGTCTCCAAATATCTCGCAAAGAGAGCACCTGTTTTATTTTTTTAATTATTTTAAAATCAAGGTTATCTTTCTTCTGTTTCAGTAATTTAGTGTTTTTCCTCAGTCTATCTATGGGACATTTGGGGGCCATATTAAAGTCCCCCCCAAGATCAGATGCCCTTCAGACCTTAGAAGGAGTTTTGTCTGCAACATGTCCCAAAATTCAGGGTCACTTTTATTTGGTCCATAGATGTTGCAAATTGTGTATTTTACCTGGTCTATTTTCACCTTAGCCAGGACATACCTCCCCCCGGGGTCCGCCTCAGAGTCCAAAATCTCCAGTTGAAGTTTTTTACCTATGAGTATTACTACTCCTCTCTTCTTCCCGACACTCGGAGCTATAAGAACTTCTCTTACCCATGATGTTTTTAATTTTAACGATTCCTCCTGATCTAAGTGTGTTTCCTGTAATAAACCAATATCCGTTTGGGCTTTGCGGAGGTGTGACAAAATTGCTTTACGTTTAATAGGGGATGAAATTCCCCCTACGTTCCATGATATAATTTTAAATTTTTGTGTCATGTTTCTCTATTATGTAGCGAGAAAAAAAAAAAAAAAAAAAAAAAAAAAAGGGGGGGGGGAAGGAGCCAAGGAGGTGAGGGGGACCCAACTCCCCTTAAGATACTGTCGCCATAAACCTGTCTTCATTTTAATACAGGAAGAAAAAACAAAAAAATCATTTCGAGCCACACATACCAGGCCAAGAGTCATAGCTTGGCCTCTACCATAACCTGTTTCCATTTTAATGCACAATATAGATAAAAGCGAGGTGACCCTATCAACCACAAATATAGGGCCAATAGTCATAGCTTGTCCCTTAAATCTATCCCGTAAGGGATTTGTAAAGATTTTCGGCTATTTGAACATCCTCTGTAATATGTGTTATTCCATTTAATACTACTTTTAATTTTGATGGGTAAATCAGGGTCGACCTATGGCCTTGTTGTATAAATTTTGAACAAATCGGGGCTAATTCCCGTCTTTTTAAGGCAGTATCTGCCGAAAAATCTTGAAAAATCATAATTTTGTTGCCCTCTATCATAATCGGTTGATTTTTCCGTGAATACTGCAATAATAAATCTTTATCTTTGTAATTAAGTAGCCTGGCTATTACCGGACGATTTCTACTGGTAATATTGCCTTCTGATCGTGGGGGGCCTATTCTGTGGGCTCGTTCCACTATGATGGGGGGGGGGTGAAGAGGGGATCTTTAAGGCTTTAGGAAGAGTATCGGATATGAAAGAGTCAAGATTTTCAAATTGTTTATTTTCAGGGAGACCGATTATTCTGAGATTGTTCCGTCGTGAACGGTTTTCGAGGTCTTCTAATCTGTCCATAATTTTTTGTAGTTTTTTGTCAGAATTCTCAATCTTAGTACTGTGGATATTTGTTTGATCTTCCAGATCCGACACTCTTTGCTCCATTTCTTGGAGTCTATTCGAAAACTGCCGTACCTCTTGTGTTAGAGAGGAAATATCCTGCTTAATCTCAGATTTGAGGATTTCAAATTTAGGGGCTAAGGCTTCTGCAATATTAGACACTAAAGCTTGCATATTAAAGTTGTCTGGTATATTTGTTAAAGTACTAGGACTTGGTTGTTCAGTACCTGGTTCTGCTAGATTCTTAAGCTTCTTATCTCTGTACCTTCCCGTCATGTTTGGGGAGGGATGTTTTGGGGAATTAGAAAGGTATTTATCCATGTGCCGAGTGAAGTGAATTATAAAAGTGCTCAGGTGAGAAGGGAAAGAGAGAAAAAAAAAAAAAAAAAAAAAAAAAGGGGGGAGGGGGGATAGGGGGTAGAAGGGGAGGAAGAAAGGGGAAAGGAATATGGGTGGGTGGTGGTAATGAGCAGTTATCAATAAAACAGTGAGGGTGTGCCGAGGGGAAAAAGTGGGAGTAAAGTGTGAGGGGGCTGCGAGGCCCGAGGTGAAGTGAGGGGGAAATTGGATTTGGTGTTTAAAAGTGAAATATTAAATTAGTGGTTGTGTAAAAAGTGATTTTAGTGTGAGTCGTGATAAGTGAGTTTATTACGGCAACAAGGATATAAACTCTTTTCATACAAAGCAGACACAACATACTGTTTCTCTTTCAGTGCTTTGCGTCTTACAATAGAGTTTTTAATAGGGAGAGATACTATGTGTCCTGTCCTGTATTTAGATGAAGTTATTTGTGAGTGTAACACCTAGAAATCTAATCCTAAAAAGACTCTTATAGAGAGGGGGGGTTATGTAAGTTAGTATAGTCAAAATGTACTGAAAGTTATCTCCAACTGTTCATAGATTTCAGAACCAATTATATTTATAAATATGAAAAAAAAAAAAAAAAAAAAAATGTGGCTGCAGAAGAGTTCTCTCCTCAGCCTCTTAGTTGTGGCGAAAATTTGTGTAAGATAACCTCGCTCTTCTCTTTCAATTGAAAAAAGACGTTATAGTAAAAAAAAAAAAAAAAAAAGAGAAAAAAAAATTCTCTCTATCCTTCCCCTTTCTTTAAGTGTTTGGGTATAGCTTCCTACAAGGATTTCCACAAATAGGTTCTAAAAGAAGTAGTGATAGGCTAGGTAATTTGGAACTAATAAGTAAACTAGAACAATTCACCCTTAGAGCCCTAATTAAGGTGTTGACCGACACAATTGTTTAACATTTCAACAATCTTACATATAGATTCAATACTTAAAAGTATAGTAATGCAAAAAAAAACAGAAAAAGCAAAGAGTGTCCCGGTTCTTTATAATGAAATTTAAGTGCGAGGGGAATTGAGATATTTGTTTATCTTTCAGCTTAGTCCATATTTATTTTCCCCCAGCTTTCATATAACTTCCTTGGGCGTTCCACCTGCTATTAAACCCTTATGGTAGTCTTGCTTTATTTCCCCCTTCAAGTGTAGCCTTATGTAGTAATTGTTTCCAATTTGAGAATAAAATGTTCACAGTCTTTAGACCAGGCTATGTGTTCCCCAGTGTTCACCTTTTAACTCTACTATAATCTTCGCCGTGAAGCCGGCTATGCCGTGCAACTTACCCTCTCCTCTGCTACCCAGACGTCCCTCCAATGTCAAGCGAAAAGGCAAAGGGAATGCAAATAAGTCAGTGAGAGAGGAGACTTGAACACCAACTTCCAGACATCCCGGTGTGTACCAATACTTCCAGCGAGAGACCAGTCCCGCACCCCCTCTCATTCAGCACCAGTGAGAGAGGGGGGGGATGAGCGAGGAAGAGGACCCTCGAGAGTCAGTGTCAGGGCTTGCGCTGTTCTCCGCGTCCGACGGAGCTCCCAAAATGCAGGAGAGTCAGTGGAAGGGGACACTTGAATACCGCCCTCCAGACAACCCGGTGTATACTGATGTTTCCAGCAAGAGATCAGCTCCTCACCCCCTCTCGCGCAGCACCGGTGGGAGAGGGGGGGGAAGAACGAGGAAGAGGACCTGCGGGAGTAAATTTCAGAGCTTGCGCTGTTCTCAGCGTCCAACGATCCTCTCGCTGCCTCCTCCCGCGCAGCCACGGTGGAGGAGGGGACAGCTCTATCACCGCAAGTCGGGCAGGGGCAGCAGCGTCCCCTTCAACAGGCCAATGATCCTCCGTCCTCTGGCAAAGTGTCCGTGAATATAATCGGTACACTATAGGGCTCAAAGTGGGTGCGGAGGGAGGGCAAGGTCTTTACTTTCAACTTGATATTGGCAAATCGGTGTAACCTTAGCTGGGGTCAAGTGGGTTCAGGTATCTGAAGTCGTTTTCTCTGCTCTTTCTCCCTGCGGTTTGTCTTATTACCAGGTAATCCCAAGCGGGAGAAAGTGTTTCCAGTAATATTCACATTTTAGTAATACAGCTGAAGGCAGGTTATATGGCTGTTCCTGCTTCCATGCAGTGGGTTGGAGTTCCACTGCTCGGCACCGGAGGAGATGTTAGAACCTATCCAGGTAGCAACCCCAGGTAGTGGGGAGGCGCGAAAATCCTACCGCCAGGTGCTGTGGGACTGTAGGAGGGAGCTCAGCACTCACAACCTTGCTCCTCCTCCACCAGGTGCCTCTAGCTCTAGAGCATGCAATTTTAAACAACTTTCCAATTTACTTTCATTAATAAAATGTGCACAGTCTTTTTATATTTAAACCTTTTGAGTCACCAGCTCCTACTGAGCATGGCAAGAATTTACAGAATAAAACGTGTATGCATTTGTGATTGGCCGATGGCTATGACATGGTATGTGTATGCATTTGTGATTGGCTGATGGCTGTCACATGGTACAGGGGGAGTGGAAATAGACATAACTTTTAAAATTGTCTGAAAAAAATCTACTACTCATTTGAAGTTCAGTGCTATTGCATTGTCTTGTTATCTTGCATTTGTTGATTATGCAAATCTACAGTATTGACTGGTCCTTTAATCTCCATGTTCATTGGTGTTATAAAGTTATCCCCTACCACAACAATAGAAATGATTTTCAAGTACATCTCAACAGGTTGCAAGAACTGCTAATGATGTTTTGCTACTACAAATGCTTGTTTTAATAATCCCTTTGAAAGTAATGGGAAACTATTTCTTTTTTACAGCTTGTCAATATAGGGGTATGGTTACATTGTTTGCACCAGCATTTTAATTGGTCAAGGGCTGCAGTTTGTTTGTATTTACCAGAAATTGTGACAGGATTGACATCTAGCCCTCAGTCAGCAAATATTTAGAAAAAAAGGAAAGTACAATGTGTTTCTCTTGCTCCTTGAATAAAACACAGTGCAGAGTAGAGATAAAAGTGCAAAACTTTATTCAATGTATTCCATAAAACAGAGAAGTATTCCTCTAGAGTTAAAAATGCGGTATAGAGAAAGTTTGACCGGTTTCGGTCATTGCGACCGTAGTCATAAACCTAAAAACAGACTGCCATTCTAAGGCTTTTAATCAGACTGTTGTTCTCCTATTGGAGAATCCAGTCACTCCCACACCTTAACTCTTTGTTAACTTTAAGTAATGCAAGACACAGTATACCATATGATGTGAACCTTAAAGGGACACTGTACCCAAAAATTTAATTTCGTGATTCAGATTGAGCATGAAATTTTATGCAAATTTCGAATTTACTCCTATTATCAAATTTTCTTCATTCTTTTGGTATCTTTATTTGAAATGCAAGAATGTAAGTTTAGATGCCGGCCCATTTTTGGTGAACAACCTGAGTTGTCCTTGCTGATTGGTGGATAAATTCATCCACCAATAAAAAAAAGTGCTGTCCAGAGTACTGAAACCAAAAAAAAGCTTAGATGCCTTTTTCAAAAAATGATAGCAAGAGAACGAAGAAAATTTGATAATAGGAGTAAATTAGAAAGTTGCTTAAAATTGCATGCTCTTTCTGAATTACAAATTAACAAATTTGGGTTCAGTGTCCCTTTAAGATAGAAAAAAGACATAAGAAAGTATAAAAACTTATACAAAGCATAACATGCATAATGTAAATGATATAATACTTAATTATACATAATCAGCAAAAAGCTAAATATATATATACATAAATATTAAAATGTTTTGAAAAGTGGAAAATGAGGCCATAGAAATTACTACTACAACGGAACCAGCATGTTGTTATTAATACCTAAATAGACCTTACAGAATAAACTATCACAATGTGTGATTGCATATATTGCAGCAAATATTTACACCACTGTCAGTAACAATTTAAATTAACACCATCTGCAATCTAGTCTTCAATTGTAATTTACCCCAATCCTTCCAACTTCTAAAATGCTAATAACCCTTAAACATAACCTATCATCCCACAGCAATGAAATCTTCTGGAACTCTGTCAAACCAATAAAGATGCCTATTGTTAAATCTGGCCTTGCTATACATCAAACAATATATTAACCAAATATGTCAAAAACCGTATCATACAATAATGTTCACTTTTAATATATATTCCCCTTTTCCACGCAAACATAAACAAAAGGAACATACTATTATTCAGCACTCTCCAATAATCCTATTCTTTTCATTTCTTAATTTTATTATGAAAAATTCAATTAAAATGAAATAATTTTAAGCAAAAGGATCCACAGATGGATCTGCAGGAAGCTATAGAGTGACTTGAAGCAGACCCCTGCCAGCCATATGTGACATCTGCAAAGCATAAAAAGCCCAGGTTCTCACTGCAGATGATGTGAAAATCCTGCCAGAGCACTAACTCTCCAGAGTGACAAGGTTCAAACAAGTTCTAGCTTTCAATATAAAGCTAGTGTCAGCCCTCAAACACATATCTTATTATGCAGCTAACTAAATGTATTCTGATGCATGTGTCAAACCTTATACATTTCACATAGAATTGTTACAACTTCACCATTAAAGTGATCTTTTTACAGATAATAAGAATAATCTCATTATCACATTTTCCATACATAATATCAATAAAGCAAGAAAATAAAAAAGGAACTAATGCAAAATAAAGCCCAAAACAATAGCAAATTATATTTTCACGGTTAAAGGGATAAAAAAAAAATCAAAATTCAAATTTGCATGATTCAGTTAGAGCCTGTCATTTTAAAACACTTAATTTCATCACTATTGTCAAACTTACTTTGTTCTCTTGGTATCCTGTATTAAAACATAATATGTAGATATCCTACATTACTGGTAATTGGTCGCTACACACACTTGTCTCACTAGATGTGTTCAGCTAGCTCCCAGTAGTGGTGTGCTGCTCTGGAAATTTGACTTTGCAGGGGGTTAAACACAGTTATATACAAGCAATATTTCAATAATAAAATGCACCAACATATTCAAGCATTTTCTCTTTGCATTTTATAGCCCTCTAAATGCTGACACTCACATTTTCTTCATTTTCTCCATAAGGCTCTTCTGCATTGTGTTCCCTTTTCTTTTCTTCTGTCAAGTCTTCCTGAGCCTGAAAAATATAATATAAAAAGCAATTAAGTTCAGTATATCAGAACATGATCTGATAGCATCACATAACATCCTAAGAATGACACATTTCTCTATGTTTAGCTCTAAATTTGCCCCCACAAATAATAAAATAACTATTTTGAAATGCAGTTTTGTTTAGAGGACTATAAAATGCACTTATCAAGGTACTGCACACACTTTTTTATTTCTGTTACAGCTGCAGAAATCTCTGACAGATCCTTTTATATAACTATTTCATTATTAGAGATATGAAATAGTTACCTATCAACTACAGCTTATTAGGCCAACAAAGCAATTTGGCTAATGTTAAATGTTTAACCCAACACAAGCAACAGATAGTATAGCAATACACTGCAGAATTCACAGGTAGCCCTGCTAGCAGCAGTGGAATAGTGAAATCAAATGTCCCAGGTAACAAGATCTTATATGTATTTGTGCATGTAAGTGTATGCATGCACATGATGTATTGTGCTTCCTGTAAGAATGAAACAGTAATATATAAATGTAATCTGCAGTAGGAAGACAAGAGCTCTGTTTTCTAAATGGAATATGTGACTGAGAGCTTAATCCCACAAGCAATTAATTTAGTTTTCCTGGGTAACCTTAGATAAACCATTTGAGGCTCTGCCAGCCATGAATTTAGCTACAGTCACTGGGCACTTCTAAAAATAATTCTTTCATTCTACGTATCCTGGATTCCCAAACTCACAGACAGCATGATCACTCATCCAGTACCGCTCCCCACGTAACACTGCTAAGCATTAAATAATATTTAGCAAGGCAATGAGTATATCTCAATGTAATCGTACCTCTTCCTCTCCCTCTTCCTGGTACTGTTCATCGATATTATCCTCTTGTTGGTCAGGGTTATCTGCCATCTTCAACACAAAGAAAAAGATTGTTTTTAATATGAGTAAGTTAAACCATTTGGAAATCTGTTTGCAAGTACAGAATATTTCACAGTATATTACAGCCTTGTATATTTTTTCGTAAGAAATACACAAAACTAATAGGTGATAATGTGCTAATTTTCACGCATATTATTTAAGCTTTTGCTTCTCACTTTTCTGTCTGGCACATAATTAACCATAGAATGTATACTCTGCAATAATTTATTTTAATGTGTTTTGCTGTTAAGAATAGATAAAAAAAAAAAAAAAGGAAAACATTTTTATGTAAGAAATAACAGGAAAATTTAATTAAAAATAATTATAGTATCTTGTGGCAAAAAATAGGGTTATTAGCCATTTGCTTTTTAACTGAAGCATAACCTTTTGTGTTATGTACAAGCATTCTCTGCACTGGCGTGGAAAGCACAATGCAGTACATGGATATTCATTTGAATGCAGTTATGTGTGGGTTTCTGTCTTGTGGAGTAATTCTGCCTCCAAGTGACTTGTCTAAGCACTTTAGTCAGGAATAGCAGAACTCCTTACTACTAAATGCTCCTGTACAGAGTCTGGGTGACCCTGAGCTTGCTGCCTTTGTTCTTCATTCTCGTCTGGCAGGTTTTCCTCTCGTCCCCGTTCAGCTTCTTCAAATTCGTCTTCGCCCTGATTATTAGGATCATCTGCAGGGTTCATATACTCAGCAGCATTCTTCTATATGTTAAAAAATCAACACAAAATTCACTTCTTAAAATAAAACTTTTTTTTTTTTTTTTTAAAGTTACATGAAATTAAAAAGCAAAAGTTAATTGAATAAGGCCTACACATTTTTTTAATTGTTTTTTTTTGTTTATGGTTAAATCATAGGCTGAAAGAATACACAGAAAGAAGAAACAAAATATATTTCTTTGCAACAGAACAGTAATCACATGATAACATTTTGACTGTTTCATATTTTAATAAAAAAAAAAAAAAAAGTAAATGACGCACATCACACACGTCATTTACTTATTTTTGCATGGAAGCATATAAGGTCGTGTTTTATTTGATTCTAATTCCTTAAATAAACGTTCTGCCTTACTAGACGAAAGCAAAGAAAATGAGAGATGATACTGATTCCTGTAATTTTATTGGCCCTTTTTTGAGATCTTCTATATGTTTAAAAAGACATAAAAATCATTTTTTGAAATGCACAACAATAAATTTCCAATTTTATTAGAATCATTTCTGGAATATAACTGAAATATAGCAAAGGTAATTATTGTAGGTGAAACTTGTTGACATCACCAGTAGGACTGTTTTGGCACATTTGTTAAAAATAGTGAATGTCCAAAATTTGTGATAAAGAATACTTAATGTAATTTTTGAAAATTAATATTTGAATGTTGATTCTCATACTGGGCCTGATTTTTTAAAGCTCTGCTCAGATGAGATTCTCTAAAAGCAACCAGCAGTTCTATGAGAGGAAACATATTTTCTAAAAGCAAATTTTACCTCGACAGCTATCTCGCTAAGGGATGTTAAAGGGACAGTCTATTCCAGATTTCTACACATTAAATTGTTTGTTCTTTATTTATATTATATACACTGTTTAAAAAAAAACTCAATTAAAAAAAAAAATATATGCTTACCAGATAATTTACTTTCCTTCTGTACGAGGAGAGACTCCACAGCTGCATTCCTTACTCGTGGGAATACTGAACCTGGCCACCAGGAGGAGGCAAAGACACCCCAGCCAAAGGCTTAAATACCTCCCCCACTTTCCTCATCCTCCAGTCATTCTGCCGAGAGAACAAGGAACAGTAGGAGAAATATCAGGGTGAAAAAGGTGCCAAAAAGGGGAAAGATGGTGATCCTATTCCTTTTCTTCTACCTATAGAGCCCGGAACTGGGACATAAAAAGGAAATAGGTGGGGAAGGATGGAGATCCTATTCCTTTTCGTCTGTCTTAATCAAATTCGCC
Organism: Bombina bombina; assembly: GCF_027579735.1. NCBI lineage: Eukaryota > Metazoa > Chordata > Amphibia > Anura > Bombinatoridae > Bombina > Bombina bombina. Next base: position 361,663,523 of record NC_069502.1, read on the forward strand.
ATCTGATTCAGTGTTCTGAGATTCAACTGCCAGATCAGTATTAGGAATCTCTAATATCGACACAACTTCTCTTAGAAGTCAGCGCAGGAGTGCCACTTTAAATCTAAATGCAAAATTCTCCTCTGCCGGAGGAATAGAAGCAGCAGGCTCCGACCCAGAAGGTCCGTACTCTGAAGCCTCAGAGAGAACTGCATCCTCAGACGACTGATTTGATAAAACTGTCAATTTACATGATGCTCCCTGGGCAGGAGTGCATGTATTAACCCTTCGTTTGCGTGTAGTAGAACAAGGCAAAGCGGCTAAGGCCACAGACATCGCCATACGGAACTGGGCCATAACGTCTGGCGGAAAAAGGCCCCCTCTAGGTGGAAGGTTAGCGATGCAAGGGGAAGCTGCATGTGTAGGATCAGATGACTGTAGAGGACACGCCTCACGGGATGAAAATTCCTCAGAGGCGGAAGGATCAGTGGCATCTAACATCTCAACATTGGTTGATGAAAACACCCTGTTGCGGCATATGGAACATAATTGAGAGAGCTCGATTACCCAGGCCTCCTCACAATATACACAGGTATCGAATCCTGTCGTAGAGGGATCACCCTCTAAAAATTCAGAATCCTCCATAAATAGGTAACCCTATTTAATTCAAAGAAAACAACCAGGACCTATACCCCCAATGGCTGGGGCACTCACCACCTCCTATGACCCAGACAGTATAGAGAAACTCGCTCCTTTCCGTAGTCACTCAGTCAGGAATAGGAAATGGAAACCGTGACCACTCCCGGTCAAAGGGAAAGCGCGCCAAGCTTAATAAAACTGCACAACTCTCAAATAAAAAAGCAACCTGTACGTTCCATATCAGCCTATGATCCTAAAACATCTCACACATTTAAAGCAGCAGAAATCACATAAAACAAATATGATTAACCCCCCACTGTTCAATAATCCCCCTCAGGAGATATTAACCCTTGATTCCATAAAGATAAAGGAGTCCCAATGTGACCATGTCTTCTAGTGTTACATATGTGTAAAAAATGAAACGATCTTACTGGAATCTATGCCGTGGAACAGAAAAACCGTCCTTCAAGTGTGACAGACTGTAGCATAGCTTCTGACATGGACTTGGGTGATGAAAAGCAGGCAGTGAAGCTCGTCAACACTGATTGCTTAGGAGCTGTTAATACGAGTCTGGATGGATTCACAGAAAGACTCTCCCTGCATCTCCAGACTCTAACTTTCATCAATGCTCTCACCGAGAGGCTGACAAGACTACTTAAAACTCCAGTTCCATATCGAAGGATAGATACCCTTCTTAAGGAACTACTCCGAAATCTTCTGACACTTCTCTGCCAACCTCCTGTAACGAAAGGCAAAGAATGACTGGATAATGAGGGAAGTGGGGGAAGTATTTAAGCCTTTGGCTGGGGGTGTCTTTGCCGCCTCCTGGTGGCCAGGTTCAGTATTCCAACGAGTAAGGAATGCAGCTGTGGACTCTCCCTGTATTAAGAAGGAAATGGTTTATCAGGAACAAAGTGGAGAAAAATTAAGAGTAAACTGTCTAACTCTGAATAAGGTTCCCTCAATACATCCCTATGTAGATTTCCATTGTGGTGAATTATTATGTAATTATTGTACATAAAGAAAAAGATGTAGAATTCAGTTACAACACTTAAAATTTTAACTTTATTGTGAACTATAATAAATTAAAAAGTATAAAAGAAAAAGAAAATGAGGCTTATAGAGAGAGATCAGATCATTCTCTACCCCATGCTTAATAGAATATGAATCACTTGGAAAATTATTAAAAAATGACAAACAAGGCCAGGTGGTGCTGCTAATAAAATCATATCAACAACTGATAGTCACTGACTAATCACATTCACCTTTAAAGGATAAGGGAAGGAGGGGTATTCCTGAAACATGTATACTCAAAGGCATACCTAGGTACTCAAAAGCATTGTCCCTTCTTGCAAGCATCATGGGAAAAAGCCTAATCTGTCAATTTCTAACTCAATACCCAACAATAAAAATCAATTTATTCAATGTATTGTTGGAATTCACACATGCTATTTAGTCAATTTAAACTCCAATATCTGGGAGCTCTATACATCTGGTGAGCCAATGACAAGAGGCATATGTACACCCACCAATCACCAGCTAGCTGCCAGCAGTACATTACTGCTCCTGAAGCTACCTAGGTATGATTTACAACAAAGAATACCAAGAGAACAAAGTACAAGTAAATTGTAAAGTTGTTTAAATTTTTTTTACTTTTGAATAGATAATGTAATGACTGTAGTAAAGTGGTAACTGGCAAGATATAGATAACTGCAGGTTATGTATGAGATGTTATTATGCAAACATATAAATAAGAAGGAATACAATCTACAGGTTGATACAGACTTATAAATGTGACCTACAAGTCAGGGAGGCATGCAGGCTATGGGTATGTGCAAACCAATAATGGGAGTAAAGAAAGGAAATTCCAGCAAAATTAAAGGGACAGTCTACACCAGAATTTTTATTGTTTTAAAAGATAGATAATCCCTTTATTACCCATTTCCCAGTTTTGCATAACCAACACAGTTATAATAATATACTTTTAACCTCTGTGATTATCTTGTATCTAAGCCTCTGCAAACTGCCCCTTTTTTCAGTTCTTTTGACAGACTTGCAGTCTAGCCAATCAGTGCCTGCTCCCAGATTACTTCACGTGCATGAGTACAGTGTTATCTATATGAAATATGTGAACTAACACCCTCTAGGGGTGAAAAACTGTTAAAATGCAATCTGAAAGAGGTGGGCTTCAAGGTCTAAGAAATTAGCATATGAACCTCCTAGGTTAAGCTTTCAACTAAGAATACCAAGAGAACAAAGCAAAATTGGTGATAAAAGTAAATTGGAATTTTTTTTTAAATTACATGCCTATCTGAATCATGAACGTTTATTTTGGCCTAGACTGTCCCTTTAACTATTGTATATTATTATTTAATACAATTTAAAGCATGTTAGTTAAAGGGACACCAGACACAAATTGTCAACTACGTGATTATAAACCTTCATATATAAGAATAATTTTGCAATGAAAACTGCAGCTTTATTTTGTCAAATGAGTATATTGTTTTATGTATATTTTCCCCCTGATTTCCCTGTCCCCCAGAAAAAAAGAACCCCTGCTAACCAATCACAAACTAATATTCAATTATAGCACAAATGCTGTTTGCACATTTGCAGATTAGGGTAGCCTGACTCTTGTATTCTCTTAAGTAAGTTTAGCAATGATTCAACTTAATTACTTTTGCAAAGAATGATTTGCTTATCATGATTGTTGATGCAAAACTGATAACCTACCATTTAAAAGCATGTGACACCACAGAAACTTAGGGAGGGAGGAAAAAGGAAATAAAAGCTTATATAAATTGCCTGAGAGAAAGTGAAACAAATACCATTTTTAGATGTATTTTACAGGAAAAGGCTGCAAATAAATAATGTATGTATATTGCAATAATGTTTCAGTTGCAATAAAGAAACACGTTATGCGTTGTTGAAATGTCAAGTTTAATGGTCCTTTAATGCAACAGAAGAGCAGGTAAGATCAGTAGGATACTTCAAATATCCCATTAACACTTATTTATAAGGGACTCCCTTTATTTGTGTGTTTCAATGGTATCTTTTTAACACTCCGTTTGGATGTGCTGGTATATTAGCAGACTTAAATCCTGGTACATTTCCTTTGCTTTACTTTCTCCACAAAAATACTTGACAATGTGTCAGTGACTGTGTACAATGGTAGGTGGTGTCACATAATCCCCTTTAAAATCTGTACATTAGCCCCCAATCTTGATCCCATGTTGAATATTTTTCCTAACTGAACAGTGATTTTACAACTTGGCTGCCACTAACATACTTCTTTGGCTGATAGTAACATATGTAAATAGAAGTAATTTAACCCCTTGCTTCCCTGGGTGGCCCTCGCTTCTTTCTGCTCTATTTTTATAATGTATTTAAACATAGTAGACTTTTTTTTTATATTTAGCTAACACGCAGGGACTTTAAATAAAAATATACATTTAAGTGTCCAGTATTTTTGTGAAGATTTTACTGGACAGCTTGCTAAAATACTGGAATGGCCGGTTGAATACTGGATACCTGGCAAACCCTAACTGTGGAATAGGTTTGTGTGTCTGCTAATAAATCAGTACTCAGGAATTTTACTAATATATAGGATCAAAATGTATTTGATGTCTGGGAGGTCTCCGTCCTTTCTACATAGCTTCTAATCAATTCCAGTTTGGTCCCGATTTGGGAGTCGCATCCTGCTGTCCCTCCTTCTGCTAATTATGCCCCGATTTCCCTCAATGAAGCCTGAGATTGCACAACCCCTGCCCAGAATGCCAAAACCTCACTCATAACCACACCATGACCAGCACTGGAATATGTCCTCCTTTATATTGATTAGCCCACTCCCACGCTGCCGAATAAGCAGCCAAACACAATCTAAAATGAGTATGTGTTTTGTAACAAGATTATATATCAGATGTACACAATATTAAATATTTTTTTATGACAATAATGTATGCTTGGCCACTCTGAATCAGTATGTGGATACAACACTGTTTGCTGCTTGACCTTCTGTAATATGCATGTTATTAAAACAGATACAATACAAATAAACTAGAAGTCACAAGTGTTAGTATCAAGGCACTAACTGATAATATAGACCATCATCCTATATAATAAGTGGCCAAGTATGTTTGTCCAACGAAGTCATGCGCAGTAGAGAGACTGCTCGAGACAAACCTAACGTCCAGCGCCTATGCGCAGTAGAGACTGTACGAGACAATCGCGAGGACAGCGCTGGTTATTAGGCCCTTAAGGACCTGGCCTCTCTCTGATGCAATCTTGCTAAAAGTAGCAAGATCACTCTACTTATGCATACCCCACGATTGGGGCATTGCAGAAATAGTCTTGCAGAGGTACTGAAGCAGAGAGGGATAATCTTTGTCCCTCTCTGCATCGGGCATTGGTGGTGCCGAGCGTTGGTGGCGTGGGAGGGTTAGGAGGGTGGTGGCCCCTCGCTGGAGGGAGCGGGAACAGGTGGGACCCATTATAGTAGAGAAACAATGTATGCTAAGAGCGTCAGGGAGGTGGAAGGAGGCACATGTGGATCCTAGAGTGGAGGGGGGGGGGGATAAAGGCTAGGGAAAGGATCTTGGAGGGGGCATTTTTGCCCGTGTACACAGGCTTTAACACTAGTTATAATATAACACAACTGCTACGTAACTCATAACCTTTAATGAAATACACCATTATGAATTGCTGAAATATTTATAAAAACTAAATGCGGTATTTTACAGGAGTGTAAACTTTATGAAAACTAATCAATAATTGCAATTAAATGCGAGTTTGACAAGAATTATTCAACTGCATAGTACTTTATGGAAGATGAAGTGACAAAATCCATCTGCTGGATTCACAGTATGTTATAATGAAGAGCTTTTCATTACAATAGTTTGGTCATTGTCATTATAAACTGCTAGCTGCAATTTCTCTCAATATGTCATACGTACCTCTTCCTGCTCTTTGCTTTCGGCTTGCTGATCCATAGCTTGCTCCTCATTTGCATTATTAGCAGGGTCTAACTCTTCTGCTTCATCTTGATGATTGTCCCTTTCATAAGCTGGAAAAACAGATGTCAGGACTTAAAGAAAAATATCATTTTCAAATCAAGTTTTATTAAGAAGCGAATCATTCATTACATCAGGTGAATTACTTCATCTGCTTCACTTAGGGAGAGGGAATTTGCAAATGTCACACGCTAAAGGACACTAAACATATTTCCAGTCATGCATTTAAAAGAGTTGGTTCAAAATATTACAAAAGTTTATTTTGTGAATAAAAAAATGAATATTAAAGGTAAATGCATATAAGAAAATGATGAAAATAATCTAAATCATTCAAGCATTTTATTATATTGCACTATTGTTTGCATACAACTATATGCTTCATTCTGCAAAGAGGTTAAAGGACACCAAAAGAACAAAGCCAATTTGAAAATAAAAATAAACTGTAAATTTTCTTAAAACAGTATGCCCTGTCTGAATCATGAAGATTTTCACTTTATGCCCCTTGAAGTTTACTAAGCAGTGCTTTGTCCTCTCCCGTCTCATCACGGAAAACAGACACTGAACGTACTACAAGTAGGTACAGCTGGGCATTCCAGAAAGAGTGAAACTTTTATAAAACCACAGAAGGGTGATGCTGTGTATTGCCTTTTTTGTAGATTTTAGCCGATCTTTATCTAGAGTATATATTACTAATTTAATTAATATGTTAAATCATACCCTTTCAAAGGCAGAAGAGATTACCATCCTAAAAAATTACACCTAGCTCTGAAGGTTTATAAGAAACAAGAAAAGGCATCACATGAAAGAAAAGAAAAAAGTTACCTTTGTTGCTTAGAGACGATTAGGTAAAAAAAAAACAAATTCTTAGCCAGCATGAAAAATGTAATAATTTAAAATGACAAAAAATGAGAGGTGCCTATAAATGATATTTAAATATTATTTATGGAGCAGCATAAGATAACTTTTTTATGAGCATTGCTGCAAACACATGCATAATGCAAGCATACTGCTACAGGTTTATGAACTGTACAGATGTGTATCTCAAGTCCACTTTTATTTCTTTTTACTTTTTTTTTTAAGTTATGGAGAAGCCATCAAAGTATCCCATAATTTCAAAGACAATACTGATCAAGAACTAGGAGGTTATACCTTCATCCCTCATGGATCTCAAAAGAAAATGTATGCCTACCTGATAAATGTATTTATTTCCGGATATGGTAAGTCCACGGCTTCATCAATTACTGTTGGGAATATCACTCCTGGCCAGCAGGAGGAGGCAAAGAGTACCAGTCAAACTGCTAAGTATCACTTCCCTTCCTACAAACCCCAGTCATTCTACCGAAGAGTAAAGGAGAAAAAGGAGTAACACAAAGGTGTAGAGGTGCCTGAAGTTTAGTAAAAAAAATAACGGTCTTAAAATAAAGGGCGGGGCCGTGGACTCACCATATCCGGAAAGAAAACATAATTTATGTAAGAACTTACCTGATAAATTCATTTCTTTCATATTAGCAAGAGTCCATGAGCTAGTGACGTATGGGATATACATTCCTACCAGGAGAGGCAAAGTTTCCCAAACCTCAAAATGCTTATAAATACACCCCTCACCACACCCACAAATCAGTTTAACGCATAGCCAAGAAGTGGGGTGATAAAACAAAAGTGCGAAATCATAAAAAATAAGGAATTGGAATAATTGTGCTTTATACAAAAAAATCATAACCACCACAAAAAGGGTGGGCCTCATGGACTCTTGCTAATATGAAAGAAATGAATTTATCAGGTAAGTTCTTAAATTATGTTTTCTTTCATGTAATTAGCAAGAGTCCATGAGCTAGTGACGTATGGGATAATGAATACCCAAGATGTGGATCTTCCACGCAAGAGTCACTAGAGAGGGAGGGATAAAATAAAGACAGCCAATTTCGCTGAAAATAATCCACACCCAAAATAAAGTTTATATCTTAGAATGAAAAAAACTGAAATTATAAGCAGAAGAATCAAACTGAAACAGCTGCCTGAAGAACTTTTCTACCAAAAACTGCTTCAGAAGAAGAAAACACATCAAAATGGTAGAATTTAGTAAAAGTGTGCAAAGAAGACCAAGTTGCTGCTTTGCAAATCTGATCAAGCGAAGCTTCATTCCTAAACGCCCAGGAAGTAGAAACTGACCTAGTAGAATGAGCTGTAATCCTTTGAGGCGGGGACTTACCCGACTCGACATAAGCATAATGAATTAAAGATTTCAACCAAGACGCGAAAGACATGGCAGAGGCCTTCTGACCTTTCCTAGAACCGGAAAAGATAACAAATAGACTAGAAGTCTTTCGGAAATTCTTAGTAGCTTCAACATAATATTTCAAAGCTCTAACTACATCCAAAGAATGCAATGATCTCTCCTTAGAATTCTTAGGATTAGGACACAATGAAGGAACCACAATTTCTCTACTAATGTTGTTAGAATTCACAACCTTAGGTAAAAATTCAAAAGAAGTTCGCAACACCGCCTTATCCTGATGAAAAATCAGAAAAGGAGACTCACAAGAAAGAGCAGATAATTCAGAAACTCTTCTAGCAGAAAAGATTGCCAAAAGAAACAAAACTTTCCAAGAAAGTAATTTAATGTCCAGTGAATGCATAGGTTCAAACGGAGGAGCTTGAAGAGCCCCCAGAACCAAATTCAAACTCCAAGGAGGAGAAATTGACTTAATAACAGGTTTTATACGAACCAAAGCTTGTACAAAACAATGAACATCAGGAAGATTAGCAATCATTCTGTGAAAAAGAACAGAAAGAGCAGAGATTTGTCCTTTCAAGGAACTTGCAGACAAACCTTTATCCAAACCATCCTGAAGAAACTGTAAAATTCTCGGAATTCTAAAAGAATGCCAGGAAAAATGATGAGAAAGACACCAAGAAATGTAAATCTTCCAGACTCGATAATATATCTTCCTAGATACAGATTTACGAGCCTGTAACATAGTATTAATCACAGAGTCAGAGAAACCTCTTTGACTGAGAATCAAGCGTTCAATCTCCATACCTTCAAATTTAAGGATTTGAGATCCTGATGGAAAAAAGGACCTTGCGACAGAAGGTCTGGTCTTAACGGAAGAGTCCACGGTTGGCAAGTGGCCATCCCGACAAGATCCGCATACCAAAACCTGTGAGGCCATGCTGGAGCCACCAGCAGAACAAACGAGCATTCCTTCAGAATCTTGGAAATTACTCTTGGAAGAAGAACTAGAGGCGGAAAGATATAGGCAGGATGATACTTCCAAGGAAGTGACAATGCATCCACTGCTTCCACCTGAGGATCCCTGGATCTGGACAGATACCTGGGAAGCTTCTTGTTTAGATGAGAAGCCATCAGATCTATTTCTGAAAGTCCCCACATTTGAACAATCTGAAGAAATACCTCTGGGTGAAGAGACCATTCGCCCGGATGTAACGTTTGGCGACTGAGATAATCCGCATCCCAATTGTCTACAGGGAGTGCAGAATTATTAGGCAAATGAGTATTTTGACCACATCATCCTCTTTATGCATGTTGTCTTACTCCAAGCTGTATAGGCTCAAAAGCCTACTACCAATTAAGCATATTAGGTGATATGCATCTCTGTAATGAGAAGGGGTGTGGTCTAATGACATCAACACCCTATATCAGGTGTGCATAATTATTAGGCAACTTCCTTTCCTTTGGCAAAATGGGTCAAAAGAAGGACTTGACAGGCTCAGAAAAGTCAAAAATAGTGAGATATCTTGCAGAGGGATGCAGCACTCTTACAATTGCAAAGCTTCTGAAGCGTGATCATCGAACAATCAAGCGTTTCATTCAAAATAGTCAACAGGGTCGCAAGAAGCATGTGGAAAAACCAAGGCGTAAAATAACTGCCCATGAACTGGAAAAGTCAAGCGTGCAGCTGCCAAGATGCCACTTGCCACCATTTTGGCCATATTTCAGAGCTGCAACATCACTGGAGTACCCAAAAGCACAAGGTGTGCAATACTCAGAGACATGGCCAAGGTAAGAAAGGCTGAAAGACGACCACCACTGAACAAGACACACAAGCTGAAACGTCAAGACTGGGCCAAGAAATATCTCAAGACTGATTTTTCTAAGGTTTTATGGACTGATGAAATGAGAGTGAGTCTTGATGGGCCAGATGGATGGGCCCGTGGCTGGATTGGTAAAGGGCAGAGAGCTCCAGTCCGACTCGGACGCCAGCAAGGTGGAGGTGGAGTACTGGTTTGGGCTGGTATCATCAAAGATGAGCTTGTGGGGCCTTTTCGGGTTGAGGATGGAGTCAAGCTCAACTCCCAGTCCTACTGCCAGTTTCTGGAAGACACCTTCTTCAAGCAGTGGTACAGGAAGAAGTCTGCATCCTTCAAGAAAAACATGATTTTCATGCAGGACAATGCTCCATCACACGCGTCCAAGTACTCCACAGCGTGGCTGGCAAGAAAGGGTATAAAAGAAGAAAATCTAATGACATGGCCTCCTTGTTCACCTGATTTGAACCCCATTGAGAACCTGTGGTCCATCATCAAATGTGAGATTTACAAGGAGGGAAAACAGTACACCTCTCTGAACAGTGTCTGGGAGGCTGTGGTTGCTGCTGCACGCAATGTTGATGGTGAACAGATCAAAACACTGACAGAATCCATGGATGGCAGGCTTTTGAGTGTCCTTGCAAAGAAAGGTGGCTATATTGGTCACTGATTTGTTTTTGTTTTGTTTTTGAATGTCAGAAATGTATATTTGTGAATGTTGAGATGTTATATTGGTTTCACTGGTAAAAATAAATAATTGAAATGGGTATATATTTGTTTTTTGTTAAGTTGCCTAATAATTATGCACAGTAATAGTCACCTGCACACACAGATATCCCCCTAAAATAGCTATAACTAAAAACAAACTAAAAACTACTTCCAAAACTATTCAGCTTTGATATTAATGAGTTTTTTGGGTTCATTGAGAACATGGTTGTTGTTCAATAATAAAATTAATCCTCAAAAATACAACTTGCCTAATAATTCTGCACTCCCTGTATACCTGGGATATGAACCGCAGAAATTAGACAGGAGCTGGATTCCGCCCATACCAGTATTCGAGATACTTCTTTCATAGCCAGAGGACTGTGAGTCCCTCCTTGATGATTGACATATGCCACAGTTGTGACATTGTCCGTCTGAAAACAAATGAACGACTCTCTCTTTAGAAGAGGCCATGACTGAAGAGCTCTGAAAATTGCACGGAGTTCCAAAATATTGATTGGTAATCTCACCTCCCGAGATTCCCAAACCCCTTGTGCTGTCAGAGACCCCCAAACAGCTCCCCAACCTGTCAGACTTGCATCTGTTGAAATCACAGTCCAGGTTGGAAGAACAAAAGAAGCCCCCTGAACTAAACGATGGTGATCTGTCCACCACGTCAGAGAGTGTCGTACAATCGGTTTTAAAGATATCAATTGAGATATCTTTGTATAATCCCTGCACCACTGGTTCAGCATACAAAGCTGAAGAGGTCGCATGTGAAAACGAGCAAAGGGGATTGCGTCCGATGCAGCAGTCATAAGACCTAGAATTTCCATGCATAAGGCTACCGAAGGGAATGATTGAAACTGAAGGTTTCGACAAGCTGAAACCAATTTTAGACGTCTCTTGTCTGTCAGAGACAGAGTCATGGACACTGAATCTATCTGGAAACCTAAAAAGGTTACCCTTGTCTGAGGAATCAATGAACTTTTCGGTAAATTGATCCTCCAACCATGATCTCGAAGAAACAATACAAGTCGATTCGTATGAGATTATGCTAAATGAAAAGACTGAGCAAGTACCAAGATATCGTCCAAATAAGGAAATACCACAATACCCTGTTCTCTGATTACAGACATAAGGGCACCGAGAACCTTTGTAAAAATCCTTGGAGCTGTTGCTAGGCCAAACGGCAGAGCCACAAACTGGTAATGCTTGTCTAGGAAAGAGAATCTCAGAAACTGATAGTGATCTGGATGAATCGGAATATGCAGATATGCATCCTGTAAATCTATTGTGGACATATAATGCCCTTGCTGAAAAAAAGGCAGAATAGTCCTTATAGTTACCATTTTGAATGTTGGTATCCTTACATAATGATTCAATATTTTTAAATCCAGAACTGGTCTGAAGGAATTCTCCTTCTTTGGTACAATGAAGAGATTTGAGTAAAACCCCAGCCCCTGTCCCAGAACTGGAACTGGCATAATTACTCCAGCCAACTCTAGATCTGAAACACATTTCAGAAATGCTTGAGCCTTCACTGGATTTACTGGGACACGGGAAAGAAAAAATCTTCTTGCAGGAGGCCTTATCTTGAAGCCTATTCTGTACCCTTCTGAAACAATGTTCTGAATCCAAAGATTGTGAATTGAATTGATCCAAATTTCTTTGAAAAAACGTAATCTGCCCCCTACCAGCTGGGCTGGAATGAGGGCCGCACCTTCATGTTGACTTGGGAGCTGGCTTTGGCTTTCTAAAAGGCTTAGATTTATTCCAGACTGGAGATGGTTTCCAAACTGATACTGCTCCTGTAGGGGAAGGATCAGGCTTTTGTTCCTTATTGTGACGAAAGGAACGAAAACGATTATTAGACCTAAATTTACCTTTAGATTTTTTATCCTGTGGTAAAAAAGTTCCTTTCCCTCCAGTAACAGTTGAAATAATAGAATCCAACTGTGAACCAAATAATTTATTACCCTGGAAAGAAAGGGAAAGCAAAGTTGACTTAGAAGACATATCAGCATTCCAAGTTTTAAGCCATAAAGCTCTTCTAGCTAAAATAGCTAGAGACATATACCTGACATCAACCCTAATGATATCAAAGATGGCATCACAAATAAAATTATTAGCATGTTGAAGAAGATTAACAATGCTATGAGAATTATGATCTGTTACTTGTTGCGCTAAAGCTTCTAACCAAAAAGTTGAAGCTGCAGCAACATACGCTAAAGATATAGCAGGTCTAAGAAGATTACCTGAACATAAGTAAGCTTTTCTTAGAAAGGATTCAATTTTCCTATCTAAAGGATCCTTAAAGGAAGTACTATCTGCCGTAGGAATAGTAGTACGCTTAGCAAGAGTAGAGATAGCCCCATCAACCTTAGGGATTTTGTCCCAAAACTCTAATCTGTCAGATGGCACAGGATATAATTGCTTAAAACGTTTAGAAGGAGTAAATGAATTACCCAAATGATTCCATTCCCTGGAGATTACTTCAGAAATGGCATCAGGGACAGGAAAAACTTCTGGAATAACTACAGGAGATTTAAAAACCTTATTTAAACGTTTAGATTTATTATCAAGAGGACCAGAATCCTCTATTTCTAATGCAATTAAGACTTCTTTAAGTAAAGAACGAATAAATTCCATTTTGAACAAATATGAAGATTTATCAGCATCAACCTCTGAAACAGAATCCTCTGAACCAGAGGAATCATTATCAGAATCAGAATGATGATGTTCATTTAAAAATTCATCTGAAAAATGAGAAGTTTTAAAAGACCTTTTACGTTTACTAGAAGGAGGAATAACAGATATAGCCTTCTTAATGGATTTAGAAACAAAATCTCTTATGTTAACAGGAACACTGAGTATTAGATGTTGATGGAACAACAACAGGTAATGTAACATTACTAAAGGAAATATTATCTGCATTAACAAACTTGTCCTGACATTCATTACAAACAACAGCTGGAGGAACAGATACCACAAGTTTACAGCAAATACACTTAACTTTGGTAGATCCAGCATCAGGCAGCGATTTTCCATTAGTATCTTCTGATTCAGGGTCAATCTGGGACATCTTGCAATATGTAATAGAAAAAACAACATATAAAGCAAAATTGATCAAATTCCTTAAATGACAGTTTCAGGAATGGGAAAAAATGCCAGTGAACAAGCTTCTAGCAACCAGAAGCAATAAACAATGAGACTTAAATAATGTGGAGACAATAATGACGCCCATATATTTTAGCGCCAAAAAAAAGACGCCCACATTATTTGGCACCTAAATGCTTTTGGCGCCAAAAATGACGCCACATCCGGTAACGCCGACACTTTTGGCACAAAAACCGTCAAAAATGACGCAACTTCCGGTGACAAGTATGACACCGGAAATAACAAAGAAATTTTTTTGCGCCAAAAAAGTCCACGCCAAGAATGACGCAATAAAATTAAGCATTTTCAGCCCCCGCGAGCCTAACAGCCCACAGGGAAAAAAAGTCAAATTTTAAGGTAAGAAAAAAATTGATTATTCAAATGCATTATCCCAAATAATGAAATTCACCGTCTGAAATAAGGAATATTGAACATCCTGAATCAAGGCAAATAAATGTTTAAACACAAATATTTAGAACTTTATATAAAAGTGCCAAACCATAGCTTAGAGTGTCACAGAAAATAAGACTTACTTACCCCAGGACACTCATCTACATTTAGTAGAAAGCCAAACCAGTACTGAAACGAGAATCAGTAGAGGTAATGGTATATATAAGAGTATATCGTCGATCTGAAAAGGGAGGTAAGAGATGAATCTCTACGACCGATAACAGAGAACCTATGAAATAGACCCCGTAGAAGGAGATCATTGAATTCAAATAGGCAATACTCTCTTCACATCCCTCTGACATTCACTGCACGCTGAGAGGAAAACCGGGCTCCAACCTGCTGCGGAGCGCATATTAACGTAGAATCTAGCACAAACTTACTTCACCACCTCCAAGGGAGGCAAAGTTTGTAAAACTGATTTGTGGGTGTGATGAGGGGTGTATTTATAGGCATTTTGAGGTTTGGGAAACTTTGCCCCTCCTGGTAGGAATGTATATCCCATACGTCACTAGCTCATGGACTCTTGCTAATTACATGAAAGAAATACATTTATCAGGTAAGCATACATTTTCTTTTCTTTCCTAAGATATGGTGAGTCCATGGCATCATCAATTACTGTTTGGAACCAATACCCAAGCTAGAGGACACAGATGAATAGGGAGGGACAAGATAGGCGGCAGACGACTTCCGGTGGGCGGCTCTACAAGATGGCTGCAAGCTTCAACAGCTCTGAGGAAAACTATTTCTAACTCGAATATAGCAGCCACTTATCCACGCCATCTGCATCTCCCTTAACAGGCAAGCTGTCCGGGAATACTTGGCAGACAGAAGGATTAACAGCTCTTCTACCCCGGAACGTCATTTTAAAGAATAAAGCCGTTGGGCACTGTGGCGGGAATATCAACGCCACATTGTATATACATATAACCAAGTTCCTGTTCCCTAACAAAGCTCCTGTTTATTAACAATGGTTATCCTCACCGCCAAAGAAGGCTCTGCTGACTCCCTCATTCTAGCGGGACTACAGGCTGTGTTTTTGCCTAAGCCAGAGAGGCTCTTGCACTCCTGCGCTGACTTGTGCGCAATGTTGTCAACCGAGACACAATCTGGACACCGGGAGAGGCCAGCCAATAAACCTATTACAAGTACCGTCACATCCTTGTTTCCTACTGATAGCCACAAGTCTCCACAACTATCGGTAAGCGGCACAGCTTCTCCTGCTATACATCTAGTGGGGTCCGTTATTGAATCGAGAACCGGACTAGAAGAGAGCCTGCTGGCACCTCTATTGACTCACCAACTGTTGATCCCGGCTCCAGAGCTTGATGTTCAGATGATCTGGTCGGGCAGTGTCATGGAACTGACTGTTCATCTAAAGCGCAGCTTGCCGCCCCCCCATGTGGCTCATCTGACTGCTGCTTTGGCCTCGGTTGCAGATCTAGGTGGATTACCTCTTACATGCTATTCTGCTCATCGAGCAACCTGGCTGCCTGACTGTTGTTCCTCGGGCGTGCCCGGATTCACTCGTAAAGCAAGAGGCATAGGATGATGCCTCTCTCCCGGACTATCACATATACCATCATGCCTGATGCTCACTTAACACTGATCCACAGTGGGGGAAAATGTATGTCTGGGACAATCTATGATTAGTGTTGTGCGTTCGCCTGGTTAGCTAGTTATTTTATTTTATAACCACGACTTTATTATACTCTGTCAGCCTTGATAGCTCTTTGCTTTTGAGCTCACTGTGTAATTTCCATAAAGCTTGCTATTGACCCTGTTAGTATTTCAGTGCACCTCACACAGGCGGCAGTCAGACATATCACGCTTTGACCCCTTCTTTGCAGAAAGAGCTGTCTGTTTCTATGTAAAATTGTCTTATGTTTTGTTATTTTCCTTGATAGTTTGAGTTGGGGTTCGTTTAATTTAATTTAAGTTTAATTAAAATTTAAAATTAGAAGGTTTAGGGGGCAAACGGTGAAAAATCCTTGGCAATATAACTAGGAATTGGCCAATACTGCTCATATTTTTGAAATCACTGTTTTACATTCTCATTTATCACCTACCACATGTCCTATCGCAATATTTGTTGTAAATTTAGATCCGGTACAACTTTGAACTTTTTTATGTAATTTTTTAGGTGTCATATACCTTATTTCTGCAGCAGCCATTTTGCTAATAACTATAGCAAGGGCTACTTAGATTGTCGCCATCCCAGTTTGAGCATACCCACTTATTTAAGTCTCCTAAAATCTTTCTACCTGTGCAATGCCTATACAGTACCTACATAATACAGTTTCTAACCCTAACAAGATTTCCTTTTGGGTTGGTCAGGGAAAGGTCCTTACTGTTTCTCCCCCAATCCCACATTACAACTTGGAAGCATATACCTGGTTAACACCTACATTGATTCCATGCTTATCCCCCTAGCTATTGCACAAGGGCGGAATATCTAACACTTTTAAGTATCTGGATGCATTTGTTTAGCACCATCCAATATAAGGTGGGGATTTGTGTTACATATATGGTTGGTCCTAGTTGTTTTACCCACACCAGCCAGTCTGGATTTAACTGTAGAATACCCAACATCCATAAATTAACCCCACCCTATAAGTATGTCTGTTGGATGCTGTGTGGTGCGGTTGTGTATGTGCTTGGTTATAGTTTTATTATTATTTTATTGTTGTTCCCTCATTGACAAAATACAAATGAACCTCCGCAGATTAAAGATTCCTCAATATCTATGTGTACTTCTGTAGAAAGTAGTGGCTTGTTCTGAAACAGTTCCATTCCTCTGCTAATGGATATCTCATGTATACTTTGGTTATCCCCAGTAATGTGGTCCATTGTATGTATTGTAAATCACTTGCAACACAATCTATATGTGACAGCTGTAACTTATTTTCATTGTAATTTAGCTCAGCCCATATTTTCTAGAAAAAAACATATTTAGGCTGATAATGCGAATACCGCCAATATCACTCCCCTCAGACACACCTAGGAAACCGAAACATTCCTGTAAACACCCATTCAGGCACTAATTTTTATATAGGTTACTTCATTCTAAAGGATTTTGTCCCTTCACATATCACACTGTACAGTTATATCTTCTTATCTTAAGGCTGGCCCACTGTTTATTGAGGGTAAATTTATTGAGGGTAAAGACTCATATCTGCTTATGAGAACTGTTCTTAGCTGAGCTTCATCAGGCCCATTGATTAATTAAATGCACCACCGTGTTTATTTTGTGATATTGGATAGCATATAAATTGTTGACTAGTCTATATATATGGATAAGGGGGGTGGCTTACATATGGCATCTTTGAGTCAATTAGGGTTGTGTTTAGAATATGTGTTTAGTTTGGTTAAGATGTTTTATTTGTTGATATACAAAAATAAGAAACATGGGGTATACATGAACTGATATCTGACTATCCGGATAAAGCTATTCTTACGGGGTCTTCTATATTTTGAACATCAACAAAGGACTTTCGTGATTTATGAATTGTCTATAATTTTCATCTTTGTAAGAATACATTTGTTAAACTGTACCTATGTTTCTTTAATAAAAAGAATTTGAGAAAAAAAAAAAAGATAGGCGGCAGACCTAAACAGAAGGCACCACGGCTTGAATAACCTTTCTCCCAAAAGAAGCCTCAGCAGAAGCAAAAGAATCAAATTTATAAAAATAGGAAAAAGTATGTAAGAAAGACCAAGTTGCAGCCCTGCAAATCTGTTCCACAGAAGCTTCATCTTTGAAAGCCCAAGAAGAGAAAAGAGAAGTAGCAGTAGCTTTCTGATACAGAGAAAACAAACCAAAACAGAAGAAGTTTTTTTTTTTAAAAAACAAACTATGGAATGCTATGGCTCAAACTGAGCCTGCTGCAAAATCTTACAACAAAGTTAAAACTCCAAGAGGAGCAACAGACTTAAACAAAGGCCTGATATTAACCAGGGTCTGACAAAAAAGTTACACGTCTGGCACATACGCCAGACGCTTGTGTAAAAAAAAGGTAACAAGGAAATCTGACCCTTCAGAGAACTGACTGACAAACCGTCCTCCAGACCATCCCGGAGAAGGGCAAAACCCCTAGGAAACCTGACCCTACATCCAAGAGTAGTCCTGGAAATCTTACCAAACAGGGAATTTACGCCATACCTTATGGTAAAAGTTACCAGTAACAGGCTTGCAAGCCTGAATCATGGTCTCAATGATCGATTCAGAAAAACCACGCTTAGACAGAACTAAGCATACAATCATGGTGACCATAGTCCTGGAGGACGCGTATTTTCAAGTTTCTGAGTTTTGCCTTTCTGTCAAACATTTTTAGTTTGTGGCTCTTTCCTTTGGTCTTGCCATGGCTCTCAGAGATCTTGGACGTGATTATAGTTCAGGCGCCATCCTTTCAACAAGCAAACTCAGAAACTTGAAAATACGCGTCCTCCAGGACTATGGTCACCATGAACTGGCCCTCCTAGATCAAAGGAAGAATGGAACCACTGGTTTCCATTTTAAGAACGGTACCCTGAGACTGCTTGCTGAGATACTTAAGGTCTACCATAGGATGAAAATTCCTTCTTTTTCAGGAACCACAAACAGGAATTAAAAAAATCCTAGACCATGTTCCCTTACAGGAACTGGAACTATCACTCACAGGGGAGAGAAGTACCAAATGCACTACAAACATGCCTCACTGTTATCTGGTCTGCCGATAAAATTGAGAGAACGAACCTGCCTCAGGGAGGGGAGGAATCATTACTATGTAGTAACCTTGAGATATTATGTCCACAACCTATCTGGGACATCGCATATCCATTCAGAGAGATTCAACCCCCCACTTGGACCGATCCCGGATTGGGGGGCAAACTCCTTTAAGTCTAATCATCTTGTCTCGTGGTAGAAAGACCCTTTTCCACCCGTAATATCAAAACTATTTCTGTCAGATCAGGACCAATCAAGATCTTACCCTTGTACGTAAGTACCAGAAACTTTGACTCAGGGGAGAAAATCCACTGACCACAACGACCTGTGGGCTACCACAGCAAAGCCAGATATCTTGACTCCCGGCTGAAAATCTTGTATGGTAGCAACAGAAATAAAAGAATTGTCTAGCGCAAGCGCCTTAATTCTGTACTGCATCTCCTCAAAGGAGTCTCTACCAAATTGGAATCACTTCAAGGCATCGCACCAATAAGATGCCGCACTTGACATAGTGGAAATACAAGCTTCCATGTAAGCCCCCAGCCATTGATCCTGAAGAGAACAGCTATCCTTTCTAGGAATCGTAGTTATCTTAGCCAGAGTAGGAGTGCCCTACTACTAAGGCACCGTGCACTGTATTTAATAGCGACAGCGACAGGAAACATCTTTTTAAAGACTGGAGATGGGCAAAAAAAGGAAACCCTAACTTCTCCCATTCCTGTGAACAATCTCCTAGCACAGTCTGGAACAGGAAAAACTTCCACAGAGGAATCCTTATAAAGTTTACTAGATTCTTTAGGGTTGACAACGGAGTCACTCCAAAGTAGACAAAACCTTCTTCAACAATACACAAAGGTGTTCAAGCTTAATCTGAAGGATACAACTTCAGCATCGGATGAAGGAATTATACTGTCTGAATCTGAGATTTCACCCTCAGAGGCTACCAATGTATTCTCCTCATCAAACCTATGAGGAAGGACAACCAGTGTATCAGCAGGAGGTACAGAAACCTTACTATCTGAATCTCTAATTTTCATCTTGCGATTTCCATTAGTATAGGAAAAGCAGATAATGTCCCAGATAGTGCAGAAGATACCTGGGCCGTAAATTCTGCAGACAAATACACTGCTCTAGGAGATTGAGAGGAACCGTGGGGCACTGCATGTGACACCATTGAGGCTTGGGATTTAAAAGAAGAGAGAGCCGCGGGATTGCCTGAACAGCATCATCCTAAGTCATTAGGCTCAGTGATTAAAAATTTCTCAAATCATGCAGCACGTAAATTCAAACAATTTGTGCCACAGAGGATAACCAGACTAAATAAAAGACACAAAGACACCCATGTCCCAGCTTTTAAATATTAATATACCTGTTAGAAAAGGAATGGGGTACACCTGGATGTTGTATCTTCTGAATATCAAGAGACAACAATCAAGTATAGAAACAGACCTCAGTTCCAGGCTTATGAAAAATATGCCCCAAGTAACTATGTGACAAATATTGACCCATCCTAGGCTGGAATGAAATCAAATACAGGATGATTACCCCTAGACATCAGAGTCACATTTTATTGATGAAAATCTCTGCTAGAGGAATTATGCCCATATACATAAGGGACCTAATGAACGTGTCTGAGATAGCTGTCACAGCCCATGACAAGATATATAATGAAAAATAACACAGTGAGCAAATCTTTAAGAAAAAAAGACATATCACTGAAAGATTAAACTGTCCGGCAGATCCATTTACATAGAAACGTTCCGCTCTAACGGAGAAGAAATGGGGCATGGTCACATGACTGTCTCAGAGCGAGCCAAAAATGGCGCTTCTCCGCTATACAGACGAAGGCGGGCATACAAGTTCGGCACAGAAAAGAAGGTTAGCTACTAACTAACCTCTTGCTTCAGTCTGTCAGCCGAGAAAACACTTGTCCCATGTGATTTTCGCTCTGCTCTAGAAAACCCATACTGGCGCCGCCCCTATGTTATATTGCTAAGTTAAAAATACTCAGCAGAAAACTGCGAAGAACCTTAATAAAATAAGTTACAGTTCAAAGATAATAACAATAAGGGCTAAAAATAAAATAGAGAAATCATTAACCCTTAATGAGTCTCTTTAACAATAACACTCATGAGCCAATATAAACAGTTAGGGAAAAAATGTATACATTAAATTATAAACCCCTAGTCTCTTGTCACAACTAGTGCTTGTGTCCCGCCTAAAATATCCTACCCAAGGATATATAGATGTCCCAGATAAATTGCAGTCCAAATCTGCTAACAGTGCAAGTCCCCATATATAGAAGACACAGAACTTACCTGTATCTATCCGTCCGGCAGGATGACAGCCTACACGGCATGAGAGGACGCCGCTCCTCACAGAGACTTGTAGAAAAAAGAAAGAACAGAGTAAACCTACTCTGGCTTTCTATATTATGGCAGCAACAATGTTAGGAAAACGCAGCAAGGCCCAACTTACAAGTTCCTAACTGCTTAAAAGCCACCACTGCCCTACTGAAGAGACTAGAGTGTAGTACGGCTAAACCCAATCTTGAAAAGAAAGATAAGAACAAACCTACTCTGGCTTTCAAAATAATAAAATCTTGATTGAAGTGAAATAAATCAAATCTACTTCAGACACCAAAACTTCACTTCCTCCTTGCACTGAAGGCAAAGAGAATAACTGGGGTTTGTGGGAAGGGAAGTGATACTTAACAGTTTGACTGTGGTGCTCTTTGCCTCCTCCTGCTGGCCAGGAGTGATGTTGCCAACAGTAATTGATGAAGCTGTGGACTCACCATATCTTGGGAAAAAAAAAACATACTTCACAAGTGAAAGGCTACCTAATTTGTGGAGGGGCCTTGTTCTTCATCACTATTCTGGAATCACCTAAAAAGCAGGTTATAAGGGATAGTAAGGATTATTTTGTACCAAAGGCGAGAGAGGATGTGATTGGGTGCTTTTATTCTAAAGTTACTAGAAACAACAAAATTATGTTACTTCCCTTGTAGAGGGTGGCCGTGGTAAGTTTTCTTCTTTTATTATCTTTTACTTTAACCATAAAAAGATCACAAGGAGAGCAGTGTATATTTGTCTCTGTTAAACTATGTATATATGAGAAGGGATGAGGCTATTAGTCAAGAGTCCATTCAGTGGGGAAACACTTGAGCTATTGACCATATACTTGATGTATTATTTTTTTTTTGCTGTGTTCTTCATCTTCAGAGCGTTACCTACTAACTATACAGTAAATGTTTATTGCCTGTACTGCATTTATTAGATCTGATAAATCGGGGCGTAACTTTGATAAAGGAGACAATCAATAATAGTTCTTCATCCAACGAGTTTACTACAGATTTCAACATTAAAAGTATATGGGGATTTTTTATAGATAAACGTTTCTATTGTGATCTACCCCATAGTTACATTTCATTGTTGAATTATCTCTGTTTATTAAATCTTATATATGCTGACTCCCTTTGGTCCGAGATTATTTGTTACCCATCATCCATAAAAAAACACAGGTATTATAAATGAGCTGAATGCACAAGTATATCACACTGCCCAAATGAATTCATCTAAGCAGAGTCTGCACATCCATTAATGTCTCTATATAAAATGGATATAAAAGCAAAAGAAAACATGATAATCTCTGAATCACATTTAAATGTGAGTATATTACAGGCTGATGATTTTTACTAACTGGTCTGAACATGCTACACAAATTCTTTTTGCACAATCTTATTTATTGTGGAAAGTTTTTACTCACCCTTACTTATAAAATAACAGATATGAATAACACAAGACATACAACCTAGAAGCTGCTGAAGCAAAGCTGCAGGGACTGGATTGCTCTGAGCAGATATGGCTGGAAAAACCTCACAAAACAATCCAGTCATGACACACAGGAAATAGGAAAGTACCAGTACCAGAATGAAAGGGGACAACAAAGAGTATTCACCATAATTCATACTCATCATCAATACTCTCAGGGGTCTGCATGACAAGACCACAATAAAGAGTGGGAGGTTCCTTGCAGTATCGAGCATACTGCACTGATTTAGGTAGAAACAGATTTAACATAGGTGGATATACATGGGAGAGCAAAGCACCCTGAAGAATTCTACCAATGAAAAAGACAGCATCGCTTATTAGTAACTAATGTTACTATTAGCGGTTTCTTACAAATTTTTGTACTTCAAAATTTAAAAAAATGCAGGCAAATTCTCATGAGAATACCGCGAGTCATACAACAGAAAATAAAGATATTTAAAATGATTTACATTGTAATGTATACCTGTATTCTAACCTTTAATATACTTACAAAGTCTTAAGGTAAAATACATACTAGAATGCAGAACGGCTTGTGTTCTATTTCCATATATGTGTAGTCTAAGTGTGATAGGAAGTCATTTCACTAAAACCTACCTCCACCTTCTCCACCTTCTTCTGGCAGCTGCTGCTCCTCTTCTCCTTGTACAATATCATGATCAATTTTATCATACTGTGCTTGTCTCCTGTAATAGTAACAACACAATATTCACACACACTGCTATAGACAGGTATAACACATGTGTATATATAGAGATAAAGGTAATAGAAGACAGCACTCACTGGTCTGATGAAGGGGAGCTGTCCCCGAAACATCACGCAAATAAAAGCTTCTATTGCTTATCCTTAAGCCCAGCGAGTGCTGTCTTCTATTACCTATATATATATATATATATATATATATATATATATATATATATATGTATGTGTGTGTGTGTTTGTACCTTAAGTCTTCTGCAAGTTGTTCTTCCTTGTATTTATTTTGCCTCTGCAGCACAAGCTCTTTTTCTTGAAGTTGCTGTTGTCGCAGGAAGTGGTCCTGTAGCCTTTGCTGATGTAATGATTCCTGCTGCTCTTTAAGGTGTCTGGCTTCTTCAACTTGCCGGGCTGCCAGCTGCTGCTGTTCCAACTGCTCCTCGTAAGCCGATTTATATTTATGATCAGGCTTACTGGTGTGATCACTCTGTACCATCAAATAAAAAACATAAAAAGTAAATCCTTACAATAATTATGGAAATGATTGCATAGACAAAGGAAACATTGTAATTGGTAAATAAAACCAGTGAATCCAGTACCGAAACACTTTCTATTGTATACATGTTCTTAATGCAATAAACGTAAAATATTTAGCACTCTGCATTGCCAATATGTTTAGCCATTCACTGCTAAGCCATTTCACATCCCTGTGCCAGTCAATTTCAATGAGTTCATCACACAAGCCCTATGCTGTTTTGCAGCACTTTTAAAAAATAACTTTAGTTTGATATATTCTCCAAAATAGCCAAAGGCACCATATGAAATGCAATAAGTATAATTTTTGTGTACCAGCCTATGATGATTATTTCCTAACTATTTCAATTAAACACTTTACAGATCCACATTTTATATCTATTTATCTTCTCAAAACAATGCAATCTATAAATCTTATATATTTAAATCAAAATGAATAACAAACTTGAAAGATATTTTCCTTATTTTTACTTTGCGTCACCTTGAACTTTACGCAGAAAACTAGTAGGAACAAAATATCTAACCATACAACAAAATGATAAAATACCATCAGACATATATAGAAATATGTATTTATAAATAAATAGAACATAAAATTACATAGAATTCTGATTTCAGAGAGATATGACCATTCTTTTGGCCAGGTATTTATGGATCTAACACTGTCAGAACTCACTTAGCATAACAGAAATAATTACAAGAAGTAACAAAACAAAAATCACATAAAGAAAAAATGCTATATAGATTTTTACAACAATGTATATGCAGTTCTCTCATTAGCTTGGATAACTACAAAAAGGAAACATAGATCTGTGAGCCTAAACTAATAACCCAACAAACGTAGGCTAGAGGTTTTCCCAGATGATTACGGTTACTGTGAAAACCACTTGTAAGACAAAAGGTAATGAAATTAGAAGGCAGCCATCTTAGAGGGTAATGACACCTGTGTGCTGAATATTGTTTTTAGGGGTTGAGGGTTTTTTTGTAGACATTATCGCACATACAATTAAGACATTAGGTAAATGACAACAATTTGGAGATTTTATTATTGTGTGTGTGGCATCACCATTCCCAACATGATGTCAAATATACGAGCAGCTACGCAAATACTAGGAATGACCTCTGGTTTCTCCCTGTTTACCATGTAGAGAATAATAAAAATGATGTTTATGGAGGATGGCAAGAAGATGTTCCCTGCACAGCCATCCTTTAAAACCAAAGTTATTAATAAAAAAATAAAGTGGGCAGTCCTTGTGTTTTTGACCAAATCTGTTTTTATATATTTAATAAGATTAGACAGTTTGCATAGTATTTTAGGGAAATTAATTTGCTTATTGTTGTAATCCAGCTCTTTCAAGATAAAATCCATATATGATTAATAAACATCTGTCAGTAAAACATTGAACTAAATAAAATTATAGAAATATATCACTATATATCTTTATAAATGCCTTAGTCACTGAAAGCTGTTCAGCTGCCTGTGAGTGCTAGTGAGCACCTAGGGCTCTGAGTTTTGCAGGGTCATGGGATGTGTATCCAGTCCAGTTTGAGAATGCAGTACATTTCTGTGTTTTTTTGTTTGCCTATGGAAATTATAAAGGACCTGTGTCACCCTCGTTTGGCCAAATGTACTGTCACTTTAAGTGCATTTGTTTTTCAAATGCCTGTTTTGATTAATGTTGGGTGCTGCAGGATATAAGGGTTAATTTGATCCACTGGTCCTAGAGACTGATTTATGTGTCTCATAAAATGGCCACCACACTAAGAGGGAAATGTCCCAGTGGAGATTAGACTTTTGTGCAAAAACTATATATTTAACAGCAAATGCAAGCTACAGCTGCAAGTGCCCATAACTGTTCTAGAATCTGTTTGGTGTATGCGACTATGTTCCCAGGCTATGTGAAGCATGTGTACATGTTTATACTGATAGCCTGTGGACTATTAAGGTGCATTGTCAGTACCTTTATCTACCATGGTCATCTTCCAGTAGACAAGCCATTTGAGGCTTTGCAAGCACAGTGCCAAGGATTTGGTAAGAATTGGACAAGGAGCAGCACACTGTAAACAGGGGCTTGGCTAGCATGCCCAAATTACACCTGAGAGGTTAGTGGCATCTCCATAATGGGAAAAGAAAATCACTTGCTCTTTCCAGGCAAAATCTTCAATCAGCCGGACCCCAATGAAGAGACAACCAACAAAGTGCAATACAGCTGAGAATAATCGGTTGTCTCTTCAGAGGTTCTTCTGATTGAAGATTTTGCCTGGAAAGCAAAACAGCAGAGTCTGGAATAGACAGCGCCAACATAATTCCATACACTGCATTGTAGACACCTGGGCTGCGTTTATTCAGATATGATAAAAACAGGGGGATTGGGATAAGATTTTATTCAGACAATATCACAAGGGAAGTCTATCCTTCTTTAACCCTTTTTACTTAGAGTTTATACATTATAAAAGACATTGCTTCTACATCATATTGGTTGATAATCAAAAGATAAATACTGCCTGGCTGAAACTCCTGCCTTCTCCTCTGCCCTTCCTATGCACTCTGAGGGGAGAAGTGGGTCTCAGATCGGTTAGAGCACACCTCTCAACAATGTGTAGATCGGCACTTCTGAATTCATCTCACTCCTTGCGGGAGGCAAAAACCTTTTGCACCTTAACAAGCGTGAAATGAAGTGGATGGCTTAAGGTTTCTTACTTTGTCAATAAACTACTTTTATAAGTGTGATCTTAAAAATAATTAGGTCTATTTCAATCCATTAAAAGAGGCAGGTTTTCTTATACAGAAGTTCCTACAAATAATGGGGTCTATTCCAACCCTTTGGAACAGTCTGTTTTTCAAAGTCTTGGCCCCTCCGGTCCATTCAAATACCTGGTTATTATCCAGTTCTCAAGAGGCGTATAATCTCCAGAAATACTATGTATTAAGAGATTCTAGCAGTAGTATTGATGCATAAGACATTAGAAATCACTTTTTATGAAAGTATTTCTCATAATTTTCAGACTGTTCTATTTCAATAGCCTTAACCCCTTGATAACACATTTTGGCAAGTTTTCAATTGCACATCTTGGTTATTTGTAAAGTTTTGTTCTACTTCAATGTTTATTCATGGTTTTTGATCCTAATGACCACTTAACCGTTTCCTGGTTTAATAAAAAGTTTAAATATTGCTCAAATCACACTTTTAAATTATTAAAAACTATTAAAACCTGTACAAAGCATAATAATGTTAATCAGAAACACAAAGGCGATTAAACCAACATTTTGAAGTTACAGCTTAAGTGGACATTAAACAACTCTTGTTTTTTTTGCATTAAAAAACTGCTCTGCTGTGCTTCCTAAAGAAAATAAAAAGATAATTTTGTAACCTAAAAATGCTACAAATTATCACATATAGATGATTTATGCAAAGGAGCAGGAGCCCCAAAACGTTGCTGTATGCTATAATTTCTGCACTTTTACCATCATACTGGAGTGCAACCTCTTTTTGTGCATTATAAATCATCTATATGGTTTGCAACATCATGAGGTCTCCTAAGGAGCGTGTAACAAGCACATTTTTTTTTTACGCAAAACAAGAGATATTTAATTTTCCTTTTAACTCCAAGTAGTACATAACTGTAAATGTTTGACACAGAAAAACTGATTATTATTATTACTTCTGCTATTATTACTAGTGTATTAGTACTAATAACAACACAATATAATAATAATAATACTATTCTTATTACTATTATATATTTCTTTCATTAAAATACACCAACTGATTATCAAGCTAGTTGATTATTACTATTATTTTCAAAGAATAATCAGGAGGAAAAATGAAAAACAAACAAATAAAAACACAGTTGTGTTCTGTCTCACCTCAGCATGTTCCTGCAAGTGATTGGTCTCTTCCTCTTTTTGGTGTATTCTTTGGTCGTCATCTGATTGTCTTTCATGCTCTTGTTCTTCTTGAACTTGATCTTGTTCTTCTACCAACCGTTCTGGCTTTCCAGCCTGCTCCATTTCTTCCTCTTCTAATTCCTTCTTGTGTTCCTCCTCTACTTCCACAGGATGTTCAGTGGGGGGCTCTGTATTGTGCACTGGATCTGTTTTATCATCCTGCTTCTTAGTTTCTGTCTGTTGAATTTCAACCCCATTCTTAACCTCTTTTCTCAGTGGATCTGCAAGTTCATGTTCTGCTTCAGGCAGCTTTTTATCATTCATCTGAAGAAGAAGAAAAAAACATATGTAAACTTACGGTTAAACAGCATGAACTGTAGAATTCAAAAGCAATTTAAAGACAATTCATGTTTCATATTCCCCATATACAAACAATATTCCCATAAACAGATTTTATTATTGGGAAATCTTTATGAAGAAAACATACACAATGTTTAAATTCAGAAACAACGGGAAACAAACTATACACTGGTAATCTGTTAAATTATGTTATGAAACCACAGAAGACAACTATACTCTATACAATAGTGTAATCAACTGAATAATGCTACTTTGTCTACTAATGTGTCCATTAAATAGAAGTAAAATAAATAAATGGCTATACTTAAATACCATTACATATACTAAGTGATGGTAAACACTGTGTAGTTTGATTACTATAACTACACTCTTTATACTATATGTAATCTAAACGTACTGACATTTTTATTTGTAAATACTTTTTTA
The DNA here is from genome assembly GCF_027579735.1 of Bombina bombina. NCBI lineage: Eukaryota > Metazoa > Chordata > Amphibia > Anura > Bombinatoridae > Bombina > Bombina bombina. The sequence continues at coordinate 361,691,951 of NC_069502.1, forward strand.
AAAATACATTTTTATTCTTAGTTCAGTGGTGCCATTTGACTCCACCCCCTTTGTCCTCACACAAAGCAAAAGAAGTTACGTGTATTGCTGTCCCACCCGCTCTATACACCAAAACTCCCTGTGCGTTTCTGAGAAGGAAAAATGCAATGCGCATGCGCACAGTGTTCAAGTTTATCCAAGTAAAAATTGAAACACAAGATTCATTGTTTATTGGTGCAGAGTGCTGGTACAAGTTAGGTAGCATGCAATAGTTTCCTTTGTGATATACAAGCATATTTCTTAATTACTTTGGCATGACCAATGATGAGGTTGGAGAGTCAAGGCGCATCCATTAAGAACTTGCACATGCCTGGAAGATCGTTATAGACAGCTCTCATAGATGAATATTAGTCGTAAGACAAAGAATCTGATTGTAAAAATTTTTGTCAGATGACACGCCTCCAAAGACACCACCAAGGGGGCCAGCAAGTGCAAAAAGAATTAAAAGCAAAAATAGGAGGTGAATTTACACATACTTCAATAGGTAAAAAATGTGTATGTTTGTTTATTGGGGCACATAGATCAAGTAAATATCAAGTCATGACATCGCTTTAAATACCAAATACAAACCTTATTCCGAAAAAGTTGGGACAGTATGGAAAATGCAAAAAAACAAACAAAAGGAGTCATTTGAAATTTCAATCCAACCTGTATTATATTGAAAATATATAATGTATTTTTTAAAATATACACTAATTTCTAATTTGGTGACAGCAACAGGTTCCAAAAAACTTGGGACAGGGGCAATTTAGGACTAATAGCGATGTGACAAGTTGAAATAAGAAGGTGATGTAAAAAAGATGAGGCAATTGTGTAATCATAGTATATAAGGAGCTTCCAAAAAAAGGCCTAGTCCTTCAAGAGCAAGGATGGATCGAGGCTCGCTGATCTGCCAACAGACGCGTCGGCGAATAATCCAACACTTTGAGAACAACATTCCCCAAAGATAAATCGTTAGGATTTTGGGCATTTCACCTTCTACAGTGCCCAATATAATTAAAAATTCAAGGAATCAAAGGTGCATAAAGGGCAAGGCCTAAAACCACTTATGAATGAGCGTGATCTCTGATCCCTCAGACACTACTTTTTTAAAAACTGTCATGAATGGATATCCTGACATGGGCTGGGGAATAATTTGGTAAACCTTTGTCAGTCAACACGATTTGCCGCTACATCCACAGATGTAAGTTAAGGCTTTACAATGCAAAGCAGAAGCCATACATCAAAATTAGGGATGCACCGATACCGATACTAGTATCGGTATCGGTATCAATACCAAGTATTTGCATGAGTACTTGTACTCGTGCAAATGCACCGATACTTAAACCGATACCTCCACTTCCTACCCATATGTTATCTTGTGGCGTTTTTTCAAACTGCATGTTCCCATTTCATTTTAAACTGGAGTGAAAACTAAACTAAAAATTGTTTACTACTGTTCTGCCAATACAAATTGCTGTTATTTGTATTATTGTAGGAGAGATCACTGTACCTCGTTCAGACAAACCCCTGAAGTACTGGGCAGTTAATAAACAGATTTCCAGCTCTGGCTAAAATGGCCCAAAAATATATTTCTGCCCCATGCAGTAGTTTGGAAAGTGAAAGACTGTTCAACTTAGAGTTGAACCTCCATACAAATGTCAGATTGATGTTATATAACAGCCCTACAACCCAATTGCATCACACCTTTAAATTTTATATTTTATTGTAATATTTTTCATTTATAAACATGTTCAGTGAACTTTTTTATTATTTCATAATGTCTTTTGAATTACAGTCCTTTATAATTATAAAGAAGGAATCTTAAATAATTAGTCTGTATTGTGCTTGGTAAACTGTCACATGACATAAAAAAAAGTATCGGTAATTGGTATCGGCGAGTATTTGAAAACAAGTATCGGTACTTGTACTCAGTCATACAAAAATGGCATCGGTGCAACCCTAATCAAAATTGTCCAGAAGTGCCACCGACTTCTCTGAGATATACAGCAGCACAGTGGAATCGTGTTTTGTGGTCCGACAAGTCAACATTTTATATACTTTTTAGAAAACACAGCTGTCGTGTTCTCTGGACAAAGAGGAAAAAGAGCATCCAAGCTGTTATCTGCGTCAGATCCAAAAGCCAGCATCTGTCATGGTATGAGGGTGTGTCAGTGCCCATTGCATGGGTAACTTGTACATCTGTGAGGACACCATTAATGTAGAAAGATATGTATACATTTTGGAGCAACATATGCTGCCATCCAGACGTCGTCTTTTCCAGGGACGTCCCTGCATTTTCCAGCAGGTCAACCCCAAACCACATTCTGCCTGGATTACAATCACATGGTGGCATAAGCACAGAGTGTAGGTGCTAGCATGGCCGGCCTGCAGTCCTGACCTGTCTCTGATTGAGAATGTGTGGCGCATTATAAAACGCAAAATAAGGCAACAAAGGCCCCTGTACAGTTGCACAGCTGAAGGCATGCACAATGCATGAATGGAGGGGAATTCCACTCGCTAAACTGGTGTTTTCAGTGCCCAAACGCTTAATAAGTGTTATTAAAAGAAAAGGTAGTAAATAGTTGACTGTCCCAACTTTTTTGGAGTGTGTTGCAGTCATCAGATTTGAAATAAGTGTATAAGTTCAAAAATACATTAAATTTGCAAAGTAAAACCTCAAATAATGTGTTAATAATGTGTTTTCAACATAGTACAGGGTGAATGGAATTTTCAAATGACTATTTTTTTTCTGAATTGGGGTTGTACAATTAATAATAAAAAATACTAGAGATTTGTTTCTAACTTGGATAAATCATAAGATATAAAGCATTTTCTACTTGTAATGATACCAACTTAAGGGTTATAATAAGGTCATGATTTTACCACCCACCTCAAGTGATCTTACAATACCTACCAATGAGTGTTTTGAGCACTATAGGAAAGCAATGTGTATAAAATATTTTATTCATCACACTTCTCAGTTTTGTCACAGCTCATACACTTTTGTTTAGTTGTTGGATTCTGACAGAAGCCTTGGTCTATAAAAGATCTAGTGCAAATAAACAACTGCAAAAGGGCAGCTGCTCATTCTTATGTGTATACTTTCTGAGGCACCAGTTCCTAATTAGCATGTTTAAAAGGGACACGAAAGTCAAAATTAAGCTTTAATTATTCAGATAGAGCAAAATTCAGATATAAAATCTTACATTTTAGTGTTTGGGAAGCGGATGCTAAATGTTCGACAACAAATCTCTGGTTTGAAATAATTAGGGTGTAATGGGCTGCTGTTTACTGTATACGCCATAGGAATTTTTTATTTATTTTTTATTTAATATGGTGGTGTTTTCCTATATAATGAAATTTCTGCAAACTAAAATTATTTTCTAAAATTGGCAGGTACGGCACAGAATTTTTTTTTTATGTATAAATGCAATGAGGGCCAAACAACTAAAAACAGCTCCCGCAGAGATATGTGAAAAAAATGTCTCAGTAGTGAAGGGGCTACATGTTAAAAATACTATTCTAGCTTCAGGAACCAAATTAATCATAATTTAATATAATGCAGGTGAATGTTTTCCTTTTAAACGCCTCCCAAACCTGACATTTAATGTTGTTCTAGCACATTGTTTTGTTATCAATGTTGAGTTATTACAGATTATTTTATCAACTTACTGGCCTTTTTTACCTTAGCTGTGTTTTCATTTGTTCTTTGAGTATGACACAGCGTTGCTTTCTTCATCTATCTTTTTCATTGATGCTCGTACAGTTAATATTGCTATTCTGAAGTTGAAGAATATATGTGGGCTGAGATTTGTGAAAATTATAGACTTCCAAATATGGAAGAATTATGGGAGATTGTACATCGTGTATTCTGTTTTCTTTACTACTTTTATAAGGAGCAGAAAAAAAAAAAAAAGAAAGGAAAAGAAACTCTCAAACGAGAATGAATAAAACATGGAAAAACTTCCTTGTTTCCCTGACAGGCGAGTGGCACTCAGAGTGAAGTCTCTTTTAGCTCATTGTGCCCTTCAAATATCCTCTAGTGTACAGGTCCGGCTCAACCATGGAACCAAGTGGACGCCGGCAGCACTTGACAAGGGGAAGCACTTGAGTGAGTGAGTCAGTCACATTCAGACCCAGACCACTGCTGTTCTCTGTCTCTGTGGGGGGGGAGGTCATAGGCTCCTAGCAGCTTAACCTCATCATGCACAAAGACACAGAAACTGGTCGGGGGCAACATTCAAGGTGGGACAAGTGCATCTGTACCTTAACTTCCTTCCCCACCTATTGCGCAATTGTGCATAAGCATTGGTTGCATTCAGGTAGGAAGGCGTAGGTCAGCGGAAAGGCTAGTAGGTTGATATGCTAGTCAGTAACGTTACTACTGGGCGGCGCACCATTGACTTTTTGGAGCCAGGCAGCACAATATATTGAGCAGTCCCTGCTAGTGTATCAGTCTAGTCATGAAGTACCAGGCAATTGTGGTAACAAGAGAAAGCAACAACGCCCTAAAGAACAGCTCACCCCTCTGGGTCTCAACAGTGAGGTGGAGTAGCATATCTCTAGGGAATATGAGCAAAGAACTCATGTATCGTTCAGCCACAATAGTAATTTCCATACAAAAAAAGAAAATAGTAAGAGATGGACTTAGCAGTAAGTGCCTCCTGTTCTGTTTGTTTTAGATTTAGTGAACAGTCCTGATTTAGAAGACTAAATGGAGAAGGAGGGTGATGGTACTTTTACATTTCAATTAAATCATCACTACCACTGAGGTTAAACTGGGAAGGAAAATATGTTTAATCTGTATGTATTAAATCTTATAATGCTAGTATAGCAGTAATGATGCTTACCTGCTGTGATTCTCCATGATATCCCATAGCCTGTTGATCTGAAGGACCTTCATGGAAACTTCTGATAGGCTGCTCAGTTCTTTTCTCAGTTGTGTCTGTGTTCTTTTCTGGCTGTCGAAGACTTGGCATTTTATTTAGAGCTTCTTTCAACTGTTTAAACTCATCTACCTGACTCTGAAGTGTATACAGAACCAAACAAAATGCATGTTTGTATTAGTTAAGCAATTGGTTACTCTCATATAACTATCTGCATATCTAGACATTGGTAACATTTGTCCAGGATGCTAGATATGCAAACAAATGAAATTGTGCCAATTAAAAGTGATCCTTAATACAGCAAATTACAAAGGAATGACGAATATATTTGGCACTGCAGTCAGAAGATCTTTTTACTTTCAGGCCAAGTACCAAAGGAATAACTGTCAAGGGGATTTCCAGTTTTAAGATTTATAGGAAATAAATTACAGTCGTGTAATCCTGGAGCCTGAAGTAAGGGAGGTTAAATCTTTTTCAAATCTTGGCAGATTGCAAATTGACAAAGTCATGAGGTGACAACATTTGTTTTTTCAGCATTCAGGACATGACTGAGCAGAAGGTCATAAAACTAGATGATACATCTACCAAGAACAGCTATTCTGAAAAAGAAGGGTGATATAAATCCTAACCAGTGTCAGTAAATCCCTTCAACAGTTTCTTCCTCCTAATCATAAAAAGTGCTAAAGTAAAAACATGCTTAAAGGTACAAAAGTCACTTCAAAGTAAGTTGTTTAGTTTAAATTATTCAAGCTATTTAATTTGTAGGTTTTAATTTTAATGTATAAAGAAATGTTGAATGTTATATATATATATATATATATACATACATATATATATATATATATACATATACACACACACATATATATATATATATATATATATATATATATATATATATATATATATATACAGACACACACACATACACATATAAATAAAGTGTCCCCCAAATTAAGTTATCTAGTTATTAAATCAAAAGAAAAAGCTAAACAAAAAACAAATTACAACAGAAAGCTATTTTAATTTAATCTAGCCCAACTTACTTTTTTGGTGACTGTGTAACATTAATTTAACAGCACAAAAATAAGTTGAATATCAGTCAAAATGAGCATGCTGCAATTCGATGCACAACATCTGTAATTTTTTAATGGTGTATAAAAGATTGATTTATGTTGCAATATCTGTTCAGTATCACACAACCTCAGAACAACACTAGTAAGACTCTAGTTCCAGCTGTAGAACTAAAAAATCTAATGTGAAGTTATATTTATAAATCTTTTATTCTATCATGAATTTACACCAGACAATATGGTGTATTTGATTTTCTTATGAAAATGATTTATTAGCCTGGTCATTAAAAAAAACAAAAAAACATCAAGAAGTATAGATGAAAGTAAATTTTGAGTTTTAACTTGCAGTCCATTATATAAATACAGTGCAGCAGTTTATGTTTTTGTGAGAAACAGTTATTTATTCATTACATTTTTAATATATTCACATGTCTGCATGGGCGTTGTGAACTAAAAATGATTACAGTGCTGTCTGCATGGGTACAGTAAACTAAAAGTGATTACAGTGTTGTCTGCATGGGTATAATGAACTAAAATGATTACAGTGTTGTCTGCATGGGTATAATGAACTAAAATGATTACAGTGTTGTCTGCATGGGTATAATGAACTAAAATGATTACAGTGCTGTCTGCATGGGTACAGTAAACTAAAAGTGATTACAGTGTTGTCTGCATGGGTATAATGAACTAAAATGATTACAGTGTTGTCTGCATGGGTATAATGAACTAAAATGATTACAGTGTTGTCTGCATGGGTGTAATGAACTAAAATGATTACAGTGTGATCTGCATGGGTATAATGAACTAAAATGATTACAGTGCTGTCTGCATGGGTGTAATGAACTAAAATAATTACAGTGTTGTCTGCATGTGTGTAGTGAACTAAAATGATTACAGTGTTGTCTGCATGGGTATAATGAACTAAAATGATTACAGTGTTGTCTGCATAGGTACAGTGAACTAAAATGATTACAGTGTTGTCTGCATGGGTGTAATGAACTAAAATGATTAGTGTTGTCTGCATGGGTATAATGAACTAAAATGATTACAGTGTTGTCTGCATGTGTGTAGTGAACTAAAATGATTACAGTGTGGTCTGCATGGGTACAGTGAACTAAAATGATTACAGTGTTGTCTGCATGGGTATAAATGAACTAAAATGATTACAGTGTTGTCTGCATGTGTGTAGTGAACTAAAGTGATTACAGTGTGGTCTGCATGGGTACAGTGAACTAAAATGATTACAGTGTTGTCTGCATGTGTGTAGTGAACTAAAATGATTACAGTGTGGTCTGCATGTGTGTAGTTAACTAAAGTGATTACAGTGTGGTCTGCATGTGTGTAGTGAACTAAAGTGATTACAGTGTTGTCTGCATGGGTATAATGAACTAAAATGATTACAGTGTTGTCTGCATGTGTGTAGTGAACTAAAGTGATTACAGTGTTGTCTGCATGGGTATAATGAACTAAAATGATTACAGTGTTGTCTGCATGTGTGTAGTGAACTAAAGTGATTACAGTGTGGTCTGCATGGGTACAGTGAACTAAAATGATTACAGTGCTGTCTGCATGTGTATAGTGAACTAAAGTGATTACAGTGTTGTCTGTATGGGTATAACGAACTAAAATGATTACAGTGTTGTCTTCATGTGTGTAGTGAACTAAAATGATTACAGTGCTGTCTGTATGTGTGTAGTGAACTAAAGTGATTACAGTGTTGTCTGCATGGGTATAATGAACTAAAATTATTACAGTGTTGTCTGCATGGGTGTAATGAACTAAAATGATTACAGTGTTGTCTGCATGGGTATAATGAACTACATTGATTACAGTGTGGTCTGCATGGGTACAGTGAACTAAAATGATTACAGTGTTGTCTGCATGTGTGTAGTGAACAAAAATGATTACAGTGTTGTCTGCATGTGTGTAGTGAACTAAAGTGATTACAGTGTTGTCTGCATGGGTATAATGAACTAAAATGATTACAGTGTTGTCTGCATGGGTATAATGAACTAAAATGATTACAGTGTTGTCTGCATGTGTGTAGTGAACAAAAATGATTACAGTGTTGTCTGCATGTGTGTAGTGAACAAAAATGATTACAGTGCTGTCTGCATGGGTACAGTACAGTGAACTAAAATGATTACAGTGTTGTCTGCATGGGTATAATTAACTAAAATAATTACAGTGCTGTCTGCATGTGTGTAGTGAACTAAAATGATTACAGTGCTGTCTGCATGTGTGTAGTGAACTAAAGTGATTACAGTGTTGTCTGCATGGGTACAGTGAACTTAAATGATTACAGTGTTGTCTGCATGGGTACAGTGAACTAAAGTGATTACAGTGTTGTCTGCATGGGTACAGTGAACTTAAATGATTACAGTGTTGTCTGCATGGGTATAATGAACTAAAATGATGACCGTGCTGTCTGCATGTGTGTAGTGAACAAAAATGATTACAGTGCTGTCTGCATGTGTATAGTGAACTAAAGTGATTACAGTGTTGTCTGCATGGGTATAATGAACTAAAATGATTACAGTGTTGTCTGCATGGGTATAATTAACTAAAATGATTACAGTGCTGTCTGCATGTGTGTAGTGAACTAAAATGATTACAGTGCTGTCTGCATGTGTGTAGTGAACTAAAGTGATTACAGTGTTGTCTGCATGGGTATAATGAACTAAAATAATTACCGTGCTGTCTGCATGTGTGTAGTGAACAAAAATGATTACAGTGCTGTCTGCATGTGTGTAGTGAACTAAAGTGATTACAGTGTTGTCTGCATGGGTACAGTGAACTAAAATGATTACAGTGCTGTCTGCATGGGTACAGTGAACTAAAATGATTACAGTGTTGTCTGCATGTATGTAGTGAACTAAAGTGATTACAGCGTTGTCTGCATGGGTACAGTGAACTAAAATGATTACAGTGTTGTCTGCATGGGTGTAATGAACTAAAATGATTAGTGTTGTCTGCATGGGTATAATGAACTAAAATGATTACAGTGTTGTCTGCATGTGTGTAGTGAACTAAAATGATTACAGTGTTGTCTGCATGGGTACAGTGAACTAAAATGATTACAGTGCTGTCTGCATGGGTACAGTGAACTAAAATGATTACAGTGTTGTCTGCATGTGTGTAGTGAACTAAAGTGATTACAGTGTTGTCTGCATGGGTACAGTGAACTAAAATGATTACAGTGTTGTCTGCATGGGTACAGTGAACTAAAATGATTACAGTGTTGTCTGCATGGGTGTAATGAACTAAAATGATTAGTGTTGTCTGCATGGGTATAATGAACTAAAATGATTACAGTGTTGTCTGCATGTGTGTAGTGAACTAAAATGATTACAGTGTGGTCTGCATGGGTACAGTGAACTAAAATGATACAGCTCTGTCTGCATGTGTGTAGTGAACTAAAGTGATTATAGTGTTGTCTGCATGGGTACAGTGAACTAAAATGATTACAGTGTGGTCTGCATGGGTACAGTGAACTAAAATGATTACAGTGTGGTCTGCATGGGTATAATGCACTAAAAAGATTACAGTGTTGTCTGCATGTGTGTAGTGAACTAAAGTGATTACAATGTGGTCTGCATGGGTATAATGAACTAAAGTGATTACAATGTGGTCTGCATGGGTATAATGAACTAAAGTGATTTTGTGTTGGATGCATGGGTAGTGATTACAGTGATCTACTTCAAAACACACAATCCAAGCCGCTGCAGCTCCGAAGCAAACCCTGATATCACGGTTGGAGCAGAGGTGGGCTAGGCCAAAAACATAGGCTGGGGGGGGTGCAGGCTGTAAAACGGCCAATGAAGCCATAATGAAATGTCAAAATAAAGAAGGATACAGCCGCACAACAAGAGGAATCAGAGGGCCAAATAAAAAGGGGGTTCTTTATTGTAAATCCATTAAAAGATGGTACAAGGCAGGCAAACGCCTTGACTAGTTTCGTACTCCGATGAGCACTTAATCATAGGGTCATATATATATATATATTATATGTATATATATATATATATATATATATATATATATAGTGATCTACTTGCCAATTACTATTTTAAACAACTTTCCAATATACTTCAATTATCTAATTTGCTTAATTCCCTTGGTATCCTTTGTTAAAGATGCAGCACTGCACTACTTGGAGGTAGCTGAACAGCAGGTGGGCTAATAACATAAGGCATATATGTGAGACCACCAATCAGCAGCTCCTTCGGTAGGCATCCTTTCTAACAAAGGATACCAAAAGAACAAAACAAATTAGAAGTACATTGGAAAGTTGTTTAAAATTGCATGCTCTATCTGAATTATGAAAGAACAAAAATTAGGTTTCATGTCCCTTTGAGACAGTTATATATAATATGTGTTTTTGTGATAGATAAGATTACTACTTCTCAAATATAATCTTAAACTAATGGGTTTATAAATTGTGTTTGGATTTAATATATTTCAGACAAATCAGAAATCTGCAAATCAAAAATCAGCTGTGTCAGAATGTTGGACGTTTACTTATTTAATGTAGTTAATGTTCATAGATTCTGTGATTTGTATTAGAACATTTAATAAATGCATTCTATACTTTAATGAAATATCTTCTTGCATCAGCGTTATAAAAAGGCAAATTTTCTATAAAATATTGGTATAGAATATTATACTCAACACACAATTCATCTTCAGTCCTACAGCATAAAAAAAAGGTTCAATGCTGGCACAAACAGTGCTAGCACTTTAATTAACAAACGTTTACTTATTGCCATATTGCAGTATGCTCATTTTCAAGTAACTGTAGCATGCAATGTGATTTAACAATTGCTGTTGGGGCAGTGATAACAGATTGTCTGTGAGATGCTTTGCAGTATTCTTCAGCACTCAACGGAGTTAAAATAGTGAAAAAGAAAGCTATTAGTAGCTGAAACAAAGATGCAGGTTAGATTAACTTATACAAGCAAAACCCAGATACTCAGTGCAAAAAAAGAAATGAAAACATTGAAAATGCAGCTGTGAAGAAGAACAAAATTATTTAAGCATTTCAATTTATCTGCAAATTGCCATTTTCCAACATTATTGTACTGCAAAAGAAACCAGATCAAGGGGTCCAAATATGTTAGTGTGCAGAAATCTGCATGCAAGAACAGACGTTTCAAGGAGATTTATCTATGAGAATGAAAATCCAGTTAACAAAAAAGAAGTGGTTTCCTCTGACCTGTGCAGCGGCTAGTGCACTCTTGTGGTTGTCCAAGCTCTGTACAACTTGCTCATGCTGGGAGAGCAGGTTCTTATGCTGTTGCTACATTAAAAGAATGAAGGCTTGCATCATGTATACTTTATTATATAGATTGCATCATGTATACTTTATTATATAGATTGCATCATGTATACTTTATTATATAGATTGTATCATGTACACTTTATCATATAGATTGTATCATGTATACTTTATTATATAGATTGCATCATGTATACTTTATTATATAGATTGCATCATGTATACTTTATCATATAGATTGTATCATGTATACTTTATTATATAGATTGTATCATGTATACTTTATCATATAGATTGCATCATGTATACTTTATCATATAGATTGTATCATGTATACTTTATTATATAGATTGTATCATGTATACTTTATCATATAGATTGTATCATGTATACTTTATTATATAGATTGTATCATGTATACTTTATTATATAGATTGTATCATGTATACTTTATCATATAGATTGTATCATGTATACTTTATTATATAGATTGTATCATGTATACTTTATCATATAGATTGTATCATGTATACTTTATCATATAGATTGTATCATGTATACTTTATCATATAGATTACATCATGTATACAGTGTACTTTATCATATAGATTACATCATGTATACTTTATTATATACATTACATCATGTATACTTTATTATATAGATTGCATCATGTATACTTTATCATATAGATTACATCATGTATACTTTATCATATAGATTGTATCATGTATACTTTATCATATGGATTACATCATGTATACTTTATCATATGGATTACATCATGTATACTTTATTATATAGATTACATCATGTATACTTTATCATATAGATTGTATCATATAGATTACATCATGTATACTTTATTATATAGATTGTATCATGTACACTTTATCATATAGATTGTATCATGTATACTTTATCATATAGATTGTATCATGTATACTTTATCATATAGATTACATCATGTATACTTTATCATATAGATTACATCATGTATACTGTATCATATAGATTGTATCATGTACACTTTATCATATAGATTACATCATGTATACTTTATTATATACATTACATCATGTATACTTTATTATATAGATTGCATCATGTATACTTTATCATATAGATTACATCATGTATACTTTATCATATAGATTGTATCATGTATACTTTATCATATGGATTACATCATGTATACTTTATCATATGGATTACATCATGTATACTTTATTATAAAGATTACATCATGTATACTTTATCATATAGATTGTATCATATAGATTACATCATGTATATTTTATCATATAGATTGTATCATGTACACTTTATCATATAGATTGAATCATGTATACTTTATCATATGGATTACATCATGTATATTTTATCATATGGATTGTATCATGTACACTTTATCATATAGATTGCATCATGTACACTTTATCATATAGATTACATCATGTACACTTTATCATATAGATTACATCATGTACACTTTATCATATAGATTGTATCATGTATACTTTATCATATAGATTGTATCATGTATACTTTATCATATAGATTGTATCATGTACACTTTATCATATAGATTACATCATGTACACTTTATCATATAGATTGTATCATGTATACTTTATCATATAGATTGCATCATGTATACTTTATCATATGGATTGTACATGTAGATTTGAGACAATCCAGTGCCCACATTATTTTATCTTTCTATTGGTGGTTCATTTTACATATTTGAAGGCTCCACACTACAAAATTAAGAACATTCTAAAATATAGAAAGCAATAGACAGCTGTCAGACTGCACTGAAACACTTGGATACTTTTATAAAAAAAAACAAGCATCCACTGGGCTTACATTGTCAAACGAGTTTATTTCCAAACAAAGATGTGCAATTTCAAGGTCTGATGAAGGGGTTAAATGCCCCCAAGATTTTACATTTCTGAAGATAAACTCTTGATGATTTATATATATATATATATATATATATATATATATATATATATACACACATACATATAGTGTTATGGTAGAGAATCCACACTTCAGCACGACCCATTGGACTATCAAATCAAACATAAATTTATTGAAATTTTCAATAAATTGCTGTTTGATTTGAAAGCTCAGTGAGTGTGGATTCTCTACCATTACACTGAATATAAATGTCTGGATCTTGGCACTGCGGCAGTATCATACTGAAATGTGAGTGTTGACTCCCCCTACTGTTTGCAAAATATATATAGTGCTACGGTAGAGAATACACACACTTGCTGGGCTTAAGTGAAGAATCAAATAAACTCCTTTATTGCATAATGTGTAATTTTTGGGTAAACTCTCCCCTTCCCCATATAGTGAATTAAGTGAAGTGAAGTAGGATTTAGTAAATTATCTAAATCCCACTCCCAGCAGCAAAAAAAAAAAACAACAACAACAAAACACAAATAGTTGTCATGGCAACATAGTGTACACAAATAATTATAATAAACGTGTTCAATCAAAATCAAATAAATGCATCAAATAGAACATATAAGTGAATCATCCTACATAGGTAAAACAGTGATGCAATAATATAGTTACTGTGCAATGAAATTGTGCTCATATTCATTTACTTAATACCTGATGCTATGTACTTAATATATAAGGCTCTTGTGGGATCAGGACTGTAAGAACCTAGGGATAAGATTCACATCATCTACAGAATATACCAAATGTCATGCTCGGTTTAGTATGAACTCTTGTTATTCTTATTCGGCTGACATTTAGTATACTTTACAGATAATATGAATCTCATGCCTATGTTTTTACAGTCCTAATCCCAAGGGGTGTAAAAAAATATTATATATATAATATGTAATTGCTAATACATATACAGTACACATATTTAACAAGAAACAGATTAAACATTTTGGGCTTTACGGGTAGAACCGCTAAAGGAACAAATAATGAAAATTGAGCTTCCAATGCAAGAAGGAAGTATGCAAGTCAGTGTCATGGCGTGAGGAGGTACCTAACCTGCTCTGGTGACATATGTACAGTACATATAAGTCCTGGTTTTTACCTTGATATCCTGAAGTTGGATATGAACATCTTGATGGGATTTTCTGAGCTGTGTATTCTCTTCTCTCAGGTTGTATATATGTTCTGTTGTACACACAAAACAGAAACAGGTTTTATTTGTTTAGGATACATGTGATCACTGTCAATAAAGAGAGTTAGCAAACTATGAGAGAATAGGGAAATAACATTTTATTTTTAAGTTTTTTATGAGTTTATTAGAGTCAGCAGTTCAAAGGTGAAGTTCCTGAAGGATTTTTTTAAAATGAAAATCTAACCTGGAAGAAGCGCCATTGGATGAAACGTACATATTTATGTCTTTAGGCGGATGGGACATTTTGTAGTGGCTTTCTATCATGGTCCCATGACTACCATGTAAGAGTGGCTTTTAGGGCCCTGTTTGTTTAGGGACTACTTTATCAGGTTGATTATAGCCTTAGTTATTCCACAAGCTGAAAAAATTTGCTAGTTATATATATTTGTTTCTGGATACTCCAGAACAGTGTTTTTATCGACCAGTGTGCCCTGGCACACTAGTGTGCCGTGAGAGATCCTCAGGTGTGCCGCGGCAGACTGACAACAGTGCGGGGGTGTCCCTCTTTCAAATTTTGAAATATTGGGAGATGTGTGACAGGCTCATCAGGCATCATTTACAACCATGACATTGACATTCATTCACAGACAATCATGATTGTTTGTGAATGAATGTCAATATGTCATGTATAGTTTGTAGGAGGCATGGAATGACAGCACAGCACAGTGTGTGTGTGTATATATGTGTATATATATATATATATATATATATATATATATCTTGTATTAGGCTACAATGTGTGATTTTCTAAAATTTTGGGATGGTGGTGTGCCGCAGGATTTTTTAATGTAACAAAGTGTGCCACGGCAAAAAAAAAGGTTTCAAATCACTGCTACAGAATTATTCCCAAAAAAGCATGATTTATTTAAGAACTTATCTGATAAATTAATTTCTTTCATATTGACAAGAGTCCATGAGCTAGTGACGTATTTGATATACAATCCTACCAGGGGGGCAAAGTTTCCAAAACCTCAAAATGCCTAGAAATACACCCCTCACCACACCCACAATTCAGTTTAACGAATAGCCAAGTAGTGGGGTGAAAAAGAAAGGAGTAAAAAGCATGAACAAAGGAATTTGGAAATAAATGTGCTTTATACAAAAAAATCATAACCACCATAAAAAGGATGGGCCTCATGGACTCTTGCCAATATGAAAGAAATTAATTTATCAGGTAAGTTCTTACATATATTATGTTTTTCTTGTGTATTTGGCAAGAGTCCATGAGCTAGTGACGTATGGGATAGCAATACCCAAGATGTGGAACTCCACGCAAGAGTCACTAGAGAGGGAGGGTAAGAATTTAAATGAAGTCTGCAAAACTGCCTTATCCTGATGAAAAATCAGAAAAGGAGATTCACAAGAAAGAGCAGATAATTCAGAAATCTAGCAGAAGAGATGGCCAAAAGAAACAACACTTTCCAAGAAAGTAGTTTAATGTCCAAATAATGCATAGGCTCAAATGGAGGAGCCTGTAAAGCCTTCAAAACCAAATTAAGACTCCGAGGAGAGATTGATTTAATGACAGGCTTGATACGAACCAAAGCCTGTACAAAACAGTGAATATCAGGAAGCTTAGCAATCTTTCTGTGAAATAAAACAGAAAGAGCAGAGATTTGTCCCTTCAAGGAACTTGCAGACAAACCCTTAACCAAACAATCCTGAAGAAACTGTAAAATTCTAGGAATTCTGAAAGAATGCCAAGAGAATTTATGAGAAGAACACCATGAAAAATAAAAGTCTTCCAAATTCGCTAATAAATATTTCTAGATTTACGAGCCTGTAACATAGTATTAATCACTGAGTCAGAGAAACCTCTATGACTAAGCACTAGGCGTTCAATTTCCATACCTTCAAGTTTAATGATTTGAGATCCTGATGGAAAAACGGACCTAGAGACAGAATGTCCGGCCTTAATGGAAGTGGCCAAGGTTGGCAACTGGACATCCGAACAAGATCTGCATACCAAAACCTGTGAGGCCATGCTGGAGCTACCAGCAACACAAACGATTGTTCCATGATGATTATGGAGATCATTCTTGGAAGAAGAAATAGAGGCGGGAACATATAAGCAGGTTGGTAACACTAAGGAAGTGTTAACGCTTCCATTGCTTCCGCCTGAAGATACCTGGACCTGGACAGGTACCTGGGAAGTTTCTTGTTTAGATGTGAAGTCATCAGGTCTATTTCTGGAAGACCGCACATCTGAACAATCTGAGAAAACACATCTGGATAGAGCGACCACTCCCCCAGATGTAAAGTCTGGAGGCTGAGATAATCCGCTTCTCAACTGTCTATACCCGGGATATGAACCGCAGAAATTAGACAAAATCTGGATTCCGCCCAAGCAAGTATCCCAGATACTTCTTTCATAGCTTGGGGACTGTGAGTCCCACCCTGATGATTGACATATGCCACAGTTGTGCTATTGTCTGTCTAAAAACAAATGAACGGTTCTCTCTTCAACAGAGACCAAATCTGAAGAGCCCTGAAAATCACACGGAGTTCCAAAATATTGATTGGTAATCTCGCCTCTCGAGATTTCCAAATCCTCTGTGCTGTCAGAGATCCCCAGACAGCTCCCCAACCTGAAAGACTTGCATCTGTTGTAATCACAGTCCAGGTTGGATGAACAAAAGAGGACCCTTAGATTATATGATGGTGATCTAACCACCAAGTCAGAGATAGTTGAACATTGGGATTTAAGGATATTAATTGTGATATGCTTGTATAATCCCTGCACCATTGTTTCAGCATACAAAGCTAGAGAGGTCTCATATGAAAATGGGCAAAGGGGATCGTGTCCGATGCTGCAGTCATTAGACCTAAAACTTCCATGCACATAGCTACTGAAGGGAATGATTAAGACTGAAGGTTCGGACAAGCTGAAACTAATTTTAAACGTCTCTTGTCTGTTAGAGACAGAGTCATGGACACTGAATCTACCTGGAAACCTAAAAAGGTGACCCTTGTCTGAGGAATCAAAGAACTTTTTGGTAAACTGATCCTCCAACCATGTTTTTGAAGAAACAACACTAGTTGATTCGTGTGAGATTCTGCAGAATGTAAAGACTGAGCTAGTACCAAGATATTGTCTAAATAAGGAAACACCTCAATACCCCGTTCTCTGATTACAGAGAGTAGGGCACCGAGAACCTTTGAAAAGATTCTTGGAGCGGTCGCTAGGCCAAAAGGAAGAGCAACAAATTGGTAATGCTTGTCTAGAAAAGAAAATCTCTGAAACTGATAATGATCTGGATGAATCGGAATATGAAGATATGCATCCTGTAAGTCTATTGTGGACATATAATGCCCTTGCTGAACAAAAGACAAAATAGTCCTTATAGTCACCATTTTGAAAGTTGGCACTCCTACATAACAATTCAAAATTTTCAGATCCAGAACTGGTCTGAATGAATTTTCTTTCTTTGGGACAATGAATAGATTTGAATAAAACCCCTGACCCTGTTCCTGAAACGGAACTGGCATGATTACCCCTGAAAGCTCCAGGTCTGAAACACACTTCAGGAAGGCCTGTGCCTTTACTGGATTTGCTGGGATGCGTGAGAGAAAAAAATCTTCTCACAGGAGGTCTTACTCTAAATCTTGTTCGATACCCCTGAGACAATACTCAGAATCCATTGATTTTAGACAGGTTTTGTCCAAATATCCTTGAAAAATCTCATTCTGCCCCCTATCAGCTGAACTGGAATGAGGGCTGCATCTTCATGCAGACTTGGGGGCTGGCTTTGGTTTCTTAAATGGCTTGGATTTATTCCAACTTGAAGAAGGTTTACAGTTGGAAACAGATTCCTTGGGGGAAGGATTAGTTTTCTGTTCCTTATGTTGTCGAAAGGAACAAAAACGGTTAGAAGCTTTAGTTTTACCCTTAGATCTTTTATCCTGAGGCAAAAAAACTCCCTTCCCCCCAGTAACAGTTGAAATAATCAAATCCAACTGAGAACCAAATAACTTATTACCTTTGAAAGAAAGAGATAGTAATCTAGACTTAGATATCATGTCAGCATTCCAAGTTTTAAGTCACAAAGCTCTTCTAGCTAAAATAGCTAAAGACATAGATTTAACATCAATTTTGATAATATAAAAAATGGCATCACAAATAAAATGATTAGCATGTTGAAGCAAGCGAACAATGCTAGACAAATCAGAATCCATTTCCTGTTGCGCTAAACTTTCCAACCAAAAAGTTGATGCAGCTGCAACATCAGCCAAAAAGGCCTAAGAAGATAACCATAATATAAATAGGCTTTCCTTAGATAAGATTCAAGTTTCCTATCTAAAGGATCTTTAAAGGAAGTACTATCTTCCATAGGAATAGCAGTACGTTTAGCAAGAGTAGAAATAGCCCCATCAACTTTGGAGATCTTTTCCCAAAACTCTAATCTAACTGATGCAAAGTATATGATTTTTTTAAACCGTGAAGAAGGAATAAAAGAAGTACCAGGCCTATTCCATTCCTTAGAAATCATATCAGAAATAGCATCAGGAACTGGAAAAACCTCTGGAGTAACCACAGGAGCTTTATAAACAGAATTTAAACTTTCACTAGTTGTAATATCAAGAGGACTAATTTCCTCAATATCCAATGTAATCAACATTTCTTTTAACAAAGAACGAATATACTCCATTTTAAATTAATAAGTAGATTTGTCAGTGTCAACATCTGAGGAAGGATCTTCTGAATCAGATAGATCTTCATCAGAGGATAAATCATTATGTTGTCAGTCATTTGAAATTACATCAACTTTATGAAAAGTTTTAAAAGACCTCTTACGTTTATTAGAAGGCGGAATAGCAGACAAAGCCTTCTGAATAGAATCAGCAATAAAATCTTTTAAATTCACAGGTATATCTTGTACATTAGATGTTGAAGGACCAACAACAGGCAATGTACTATTACTGATGGACACATTCTCTGCATGTAAAAGGTTATCCTGACAACTATTACAAACCACAGCTGGAGATATAATCTCCACAAGTTTACAACAAATGCACTTAGCTTTTGTAGAACTGTTATCATGCAGCTGGGTTCCAACAGTGATTTCTGAGACAGGATCAGATTGAGACATCTTGCAAATGTAAGAGAAAAAAACAACATATAAAGCAAAATGATCAATTTCCTTATATGGCAGTTTCAGGAATGGGAAAAAATGCAAACAGCATAGCCCTCTGATAGAGAAAAAGGCAAGAGGCATATAGGAATGGGGTTTTAAATAATGAAAATATTTTGCGCCAAGTATGACGCACAACACAAACAGAAAAACTTTTTGGCACAAACAACATCCGGAAATGACACACTCGCGTCATTGAAGACGCCTCCTTGTGAAAGGACTCTGCGTCGACTAAGACGCCGGAAATTACGAATTTGCGTCACTGAACGTAACTTCGCACCAAAAAATCTTGCGCCAAGAATGACGCAATATACTTTGGCATTTTGCGCCCTTGCAAGCCTAATTCTGCCAGGGAATTTTAATGAAAAAACAATTAATTGAAAAAAGACTATACCCCAGGTAAGAATTTTTTTTCTTCCTAAAAATGCATTTCCCAAATATGAAACTGACAGTCTGCAAAAGGAAATATACTTAAACCTGACTCATGGCAAATAAGTACAATACATATATTTAGAACTATATATAAATACATAGCTGGGAGTGTCTTAAGTAATAAAAACATACTTACTGAAAGACACCCATCCAAATATAGTAGATAGCCAAACCAGTACTGAAACGGTTATCAGTAGAGGTAATGGAATATGAGAGTATATCGTTGATCTGAAAAGGGAGGGATGAATCTCTACGACCGATAACAGAGAACCTATGAAAAAGACCCCCGTTAGGAAAATCATTGCATTCAATAGGTGATACTCCTTTCACATCCCTCTGACATGCACTGTACTCTGAGAGGAATCAGGCTTCAAAATGCTGAGAAGCGCATGTCAACGTAGAAATCTAGCACAAACTTACTTCACCACCTCCATAGGAGGCAAATTTTGTAAAACTGAATTGTGGGTGTGGTGAGGGGTTTATTTATAGGCATTTTGAGGTTTGGTAAACTTTGCCCCTCCTGGTAGGATTGCATATCCCATACGTCACTAGCTCATGGACTCTTGCCAATTACATGAAAGAAAACAGTATATAATTCTGGCCCTAAGATAGTGCTGCCACATGTACTCAAAACTTTATCTTATATTTTAGACGTTGAACATTTCTGGGAGGTATTTGCTTTTTAGTTCACTTTCTTTAAATTAAACTTTTATGGTTAACATACAGAATGCAAATTTTACTCCCCCTAAAAAAAAAATGCTTCCAATTTATTAAAATTATCAAATTTTCTTTTTTTTTGTTATCCTTTGTTGAATAGTAAACTAAGGTGGGCTCAAAACTAGTATGCGTATGCCTGTAGCATTCAACTACGAAGACTTGCACGCACCTGAACTCCAATGAGCTTGCCTAGGATTATTCTTCAACATAAAAATGTTTCATTATTGTAAGCAAAACATTATTGCAATATATATTTGTTATTTATTTTGTTGCCGTTTGCTGCAAAATACTTCTGAAAATTGTGCTTGTTCTGCTTTTTCCCTGGGAGGTTTAGGTTAATACTTTGAAGCAATTTATGTGAGCTTTTAACTCCCCCCCTCCCCCTAACTTTCTTTGCAATAGTAGTGGGTATACTAGGTAGTTTAGGTGTACTATAGTTTGGGTATTGAATCCCATTAGTAATTAAGATGATCCGTGGACTCATCGTGTCTTAAAAAAGAAAAGAAAATTTATGCTTACCTGTTAAATTTATTTCTTTTTTGACACGATGAGTCCACGGCCCGCCCTGTTCTTATAGACAGGTTGTTGGTTGTTGTAAACTTCAGACACCTCTGCACCTTGGCTTTTCCTTTCTCTTCCTAACCTCGGTCGAATGACTGGAGTGGGAGGGAAGGGAGGAGCTATATATAGCAGCTCTGCTGTGGTGCACTTTCCTCCTCCTGCTGACCAGGAGGTGAATATCACATAAGTAATTAAGATGATCCGTGGACTCATCGTGTCTTAAAAAAGAAAAAGAGGTGCATACTTGAATTGCAGCCAGAAAAATATACATTCTAAAATAATAAAAATTCCAAGTAAAAAATGGGTGGGGTCTTGTGGACTCTCACCACCATGAAATAATTTGCTCAAATAAGCATAAACTATATTTTCTTTCATAAAGGTGATGAGCGTTTACAAGACATTACTCCTAGGAAAGTTGGAGTCAACGAGTAATAAGTGTGGGATAATATTAAAAATGCCTGTCTATGTTGTACAACCCCAAGTGCACCTACTAATAGCCTATAGGCTACAAAATAAATCTCATACTCGCCTATTAGGAACCTACACCACTGAGCTTGCCACTTGCAGAAAATCAGTGCTTCCATTAGACAACCAATGCAGTGATGTACGCGAGACAGCATTGTATTTATGTATATGGAGTATAACAATTGCCATGTGAATAAAGTCTTGTTCACTTTTCAGTATGTGTAAGCTTGAGAAAGAGGCAAGTAGCCTCGAAACGTTGCTCCTATTAAAGGTGTTTTCCTGTTGCTAAGAGTGCTACCTTCATCTTTTTGTCCTATTTGAGTATAACAATTATCCAACAGGAGGAGGCTAAGGTCCGATCCCCTCGACACCTGTGGCAGCCCTGTGACTAACTCACACTGGGTGTTATTGTGCCACTATCCCATACACCAAAAGCTTCCCTCTATCAAAGTATCTCTCTGAGGGGAAACTGCGCCTCAAATCGGTCTGAGTGAGGACCCCTCTCTCTGAATAAAATATTGCAACACTTTTCCTTTAAGAGTTGTGGGAATATTGTAACTTTAATTCTTTTAGCCTCTGTGCTGCACCTGTTGGAGCGGTGTATTTAAGATTCAGTAATCACTCAGTGTATTCTCTTTTGAGTCTGCATTCTTCCTTGATACTATTTCCCTACCTCTGTCTCTGGATTTATTGCTGCAGTGTGTTGGGAACTGTTTGCTGTATTTCTGCCTTTCTGCCCTGTTACCTGGATATATTTCTCTGCATTCCTACTCCTGAAGAGTTTTTACTTTAAGTTGAACTCTCGCATTATTTCAGGGTTGTCACTTGAGACTGCAATGTCTTTTCTGCTTTTTCCTTATTAATTATGAGACTGCAATCTCCTTTCTGCTTTTTCCTTATTAATTATATAATGGATTTTACCAATAATGAGCTTATGTTCAATATATCATTAGCTTGTATACACTTATTTAAAAGTACCTTTAAGTTTTGAAAACTCCTGTTCTTTTTCTTGTTGCAGATGCACATACTTCTCTTTGTGATCATTTGACGTCTTTGAAAAGTCTTCTCCTAGTTTTTGATGTTCTACAAGTAGATTGCTGTGCTGTTTTCGAAGCTCGTCATGTTGACTCTAAAAAAAAAAGTCAAGAAATGATTAGTAATTTTGCTATTTAAACAATGTTTAAATGCATAATTATTTATATAGTTTTCATCTCATGCTATATATGCATATATATTGTGTTTGTTTTACCTGCAAAGACTGAAGCAAACTAAACTGAAACTGGGTAATATACATGTAGACTGTACAATTGCCAAGCCCATGTGCTGCACAGGCCATAGAAAAAAAGTTTCCATTTGTTAATGTATTTATTTTTAATTTAATTTGCTAATAAAGTTAAAATGCACTACTGATGTGTAGACTCATATATTCTACTATATATTTAATTTGAGATTCAAATAAAAAAACAACATGATTACCTGATAGAATAATATGGGCTCTAGTGCACACTAAGATGAGGCAAAAACAACCAACATAGCAGATATTGTAATCCCTCAGTCATAAATATGGCCAAGAGGAAGGAATAAAATAGAAAAACAGGAAAGATAAAGCAGGGCCAGTGAAGTGGAAACCGGTACTGCCATAAACTGTGCAAAAAGTAAGGGAAGGTCTCATGGACGTTCACCATCATGAAATAAATTAATTTATCAGGTAAGCATAAATTTGTTTTTCTTTAATAATAAGGTTAGAATCCATGAGTCATCAAATGTGGGATCCTATACCCAAGCTGGGACATCCACAAGGCTCCCATGAAATAGAGAGGGATAACGGGTAAAGCAGGTATGTTACTGAACAGGCACAATGGCTTGCATAACTCTCCTTCTAAAAGCAACCATACAAGAGACAAACATGTTGAAATAGTAGAACTTAGTAGAAGTATGTAAGGAGGACCAAGTAGATTTTTAAATTTGCTCAAAAGAAAACTCATTAATGAAAGCCCTATGCACTATGGGTGAGTCTTCCCCACAACCAAATAGGTCTTATGAATTAAACCCTTAATCATAGAGGCTAAAATAATTGCTTTAGCTTTCTGTCCATTGCAGAGACCAGAAATATGAAAAATTATGTAAATGTAAATGCTCCGAAAAACATCTAAGTTGCAAAAAGGTCACTCTTTAGAATTCTTAAAAGCTGGACAGAGAGAACGAACCACAATTTCCTGATTAATGTTATCTAAATATACAACCTTAGACAGGAAATAATAATGTATTATCAAAACCAACTTGTCCTGATGAAAAATCAGGTAAGAAGAATCACTGGATAGAGTAAAAAGTTCAAACACTCCTCTGGCTGAGGAAACGGCCAAGTGAAAGAGAACCTGCCAAGACAACAATTGGATATCAAGACCATTCAGAAGTAGGAGTAAATCCAGGTTACAGTTCCTAAGAGGAGCAGCTGGTCTAATAACTGGTCTGATCCTAATCAACACCTGAACAAAGCTTAAATGTCAGGTAGCTTAAAGATCTTTTTGTGATACAAAAGCAACAAACAGATATGTGACTTCAAAGAGAACTAGCTGATAAACCCTTTTTCAAGCTGTCCGGTAAGAATTTAATGTGCTAGTAATTCAAAAAGAATTCCAAACACGATATCAGGACTCACACAAGGTGAGAAAAGTTATCAACACCTTGTGATAAATTCATCTGATTCATTCTGTGCTTGAACCACTTGATCAGAGAAAACTGACTGAGACAAGATAAAGTGGTCAGTTGCTACAACATCAATTTTAGAGATTTGAGGTCTGGATGAAAGAATTGACCTTAAGAAAAAACTTTAAATTATGCTTACCTGATAATTTTATTTTCTTCAGATGGAAAGAGTCCACAGCTGCATTGATTACTTTTGGGAATTCAGAACCTGGCCACCAGGAGGAGGCAAAGACACCCCAGCTAAAGGCTTAAATACACACAGTCAGAAAAACAAATGCACGTAAATACATGTGCGTGCACACACAAAAAGGTTTTGGGGGGGAAAAAAAGGAAAAGGCCCAAGGACACTGACCCGCAGATAGTCCACAAGCCTAACTAGAAACCGCAGGAACTAGACTCCACTGAGCCAACAGCCTCCAGGAGACACCGTCGCCCAGCAGTCAGTCTCCAAACAACACACCCCTTACTAGAGAAAGGGAACAAACTACCGTATTCTTCCACAAAGGAGCAAAGACACGGATGCCATGAAGAACTCCAGAAAAAAAAACGTAAAAAGGGCACAACGAGTCCTAAATAAAAACACAAAGCAAAAACCCGAGAAATCGGGTCAGGCTAACAGAGACCCAACCAGTCTCGTAGAAACAAGGGGAGGCAATGCCCAGACCCCAGAGATACAGAAACCACAGGCTAAGACCGGGATTCTGAAACAGAGAAGACAATCTTCCCCTAAATGCAGTGCAACCGCACTCTAGAAGACAACTGAAGACAGAGGTCCCCAAAGTCACAAAAAGGTAGCTCAGAATATCCAAATATTCAGAAACCGAAACATCGTGCAGCAAGCTCAGATAGGTGAAAATCTGACGTACAACACCTGAAGACAAAACACTGCAGTCATCCCAAGATGACTCTGAAATCTGAATACATGCAGGGCAAGTAAAGGGCAGCTAAAGATAGGTTCCAAACCACTAACCTTCAGTCAGCTAAACATCCACTAACCAGTGGACAACACTGGAGGCTAACCAAGAGCCGCCAGTCCTTCCCACAGATCTGAAACATGGAAAAAAAGCAGAAACCTCAGAGAGGCTTACCGTATCTCGATGACCCGAGGACAAGAAGCAGAGCAACAGATCTCAGATCATGCTCCAAAAACTGGACCAGCCCAAGCGACAGGCATGTTTGATAGACAGGGGGAACATAAAGACCCCAACCACAAGCCCCCCAGGGAATGGAAAGAATGGGGGGACTCACCCACCCCAACAGAGCTCGGGTACCGACCCAATCCACTCCTCCAAAATAAGGTACTCCCAAGGAGAACCCCCTAAGACCTGGTACAGATAAAAGTGCAATAGATCCTTAGGAAGACCTGTCACAACTCTCTTTGACAGTCTCTACATGGACATTTCAATTTCCACCAGTTGGAAAGGAGTAACCCAGCAGAGCAGCAGACTGCTGCCACTTACAGAATAAAGCCACTTGATCCAATCTCCTACACACAGGGCAGGACAACAACCCTCCAGAGAGAGGAAACCCCAGCTCTTAGGAAAGGCAAACTACCCCACAAAGGGAAGGTCATAGATAAAGAACAGCGCACATGTCCACAAGACATGAAAGCCAGAGTCTGATCAAAACAAGGACCGAATGAAAATCATCCAAAACACCACTGTTGATCCAACAGAGAAAAAAACTACCCATTAAAGGTCTGGGACGCATTCTGCTTGACAGGGCTGAGCAGGGATCTGAACCCATGGTTCTGTGCTTACCACTGTTGCTTGCTTGTGTGATGTGCCACAGCCAGTTGTTGAAAAGGAGCACACTCCGACTGAAGGACAAGTCAGGCCATAAAGATATAACCAGTACCTGAAGGTGGACTTGAACCCTGGCCTTCCTACTTGCAAGCCCAATGAGCTAGCCCCTATGTCATAACATAGCCTCCCTGAAAAACTGGGTCATCCCGAACCAGTCTGCAGGATCATAAGTCTCCAGACATCCAAGAAGGATCCAAGACAAGAACCCGGGACCCAGAATTGTCTTACAACGAAC
Organism: Bombina bombina; assembly: GCF_027579735.1. Lineage (NCBI taxonomy): Eukaryota > Metazoa > Chordata > Amphibia > Anura > Bombinatoridae > Bombina > Bombina bombina. The sequence goes on from NC_069502.1 coordinate 361,718,422, forward strand.
GAACACCCCCAGGGAACAAGATACCCCGTCTGAAGAATCAGAACTCATCAGGTATGATAACCTGGCTAACCCGAAGAACGGGTACAGAACTCACTCGTAATTCCCAGCCCCAAAGGGAAGAGAACACCCTTAGCAGGAGGACAACACCCCCCCAACAAGGTGCTAGGCCGCGACAAAGTCACGCAATTACTCTAGAGCACAAATGCCCCAAGGACAACGCACACGAAGTCCAAGACTAAGGGAAATTATAACGCGAACAGAGGCACCCGAAGAGAGAGTCGAAAAAAGACTAGTCTCAAAAAAGGAAAAAGAATGCAGAGCATCCCGAATCCTGGGAGAAACCTTTGGAAAAGGAGACAACACAGCCTATCGTCTCTGATATGGAGACGACTAACTCCTGGAAGTAGAAAAAGCCACACGGCCCTCACTTCCTAAATTAAATGGTCAAAGCCGCCAAAGAAAAACGGATAAAGTCCAGAAAGTCCTAAAAGGAGACTCCGAAAGAGACCTTGAAAAGGCAAGGCCGCCAAAAACCGGCTGCATGAAGGACCTAAATCCTCCAAACACTCTAGTTCCTGCAAAGAACGGAAAACAACTGAGTATGTCACAGCGGATCTCAACAGAGTCCCGGCCGACTAGATTTGAAAGGTTAATGAGGACTGAACTCAATTCCCTATGCCCCTAGGCAAACCACAGACCATCAAGTCCTCTCAGAATGCTAGCTGAAACTTGTAAAATAAAAACCAAGGAAAACAACACAAATCATAATGAGAGCACTCGGCGCCCTCACCGGACCAGCCAGGTATAAAAAGGTGCCACGTGTCTGAGCTAGGCCTCAAAGATAGAAGGATTTGTACCCGGTTAGGACCAGCCTGAAACCAAGGGCCTCAGCACAACAGACAGACAAACATAGGACTAGAACGTCCTCACTCTTGCACAAACTTTTGTAGAAGTAAACAGTGCGACCACAAAATCGCGAGTATCAATTCCAGAGAAGAAAGTTCCTGAAGGAAATATTGCAACAACATGAGCTTTAACCAAATAAAATCCATCCACAGCAGATTAAAATAAAAGACAAGGGAACCCATAGGTTATCGCCCAGGAAAAACGGACACACCCGCAGGACCAGCCCAACAGGGATCCGAGTCTTCTAAGCTCAGAACTGGAAATGATACTCAATAACAAAGACTATAAGAAGATGACCTCATCCCCTTATGTCTAATTATGCAAGCCATTCAAAGAGGAAGACTGAGAATTCCCAGACTCATTAAGAGCGGTATCCTCCAGCAATGCCAAAACGTGCCTCAGTAGAACATGAAGGCGCACTAGTCTATAACGAAAAGCGCAACATACCTCCGGTGGGACAAATGAAGACACTGTCCGCAAAGGTTGACCCCCTGAAGCCTAAGGGACAGTCGCTCCCCCGGAGGTCTGAACTGGACCAGGTGATTCCACGCCTGACGAGCCCCAGTAAACGGAACACAGACAATATCGTAAAAACACACTCCTGGGAGGTGCAGATGCGTCAGCGCCAAAGATATGGCCATGCGGAACTGTGTCGTTCCGGTGGGAACAGGCCACTCTCCATAGAAGATTATAGATATAGTGTGTGACAGCACACCAATCCTCCAGGGGGTGGTTCTTAAATAATAAAATAATAACATCATATAATCAGAAATGTAAAGAATCTGAAAAAATAAAAATAAAATATTCCTTAAACTGACAAATGATAATCCATACAACAAATAATGTCCAAAAAGTTGAGGTAACTCCAAAACAAAGTAATGGTCAGCTCTCTGTCAAAGGAGGGTCAGGATCCAGATGAAACGATTAGTCTAGAAAAGAAGAACACAGAGGCGCCCAATGGCCTAATACCAAACACACAAGATGGATTCAAATATGCAAGAAATATACTCACAAACTAACTGCACCCTAGGGTGCAAAAAAGCAGACTGGAACCTCACAGTTGCCCAGCAAACTGAATAAGGGCGGCTGAGAAGCTCCAGCCTGTTTTTATTGCACCTGGAGGTGCTTAGAAATATGTAAGTGTGCCTATTTCCTTTATATACACACATCCTGTATCAAGCTGTGCTGGGCTATCTTGGCTCTGTATCTCTCTATATAGGAACATCTTGGACACCACAGGCGAGGTTTCGTCCTTGGATGTCTGGCTGCACTTATTCAGTTTGCTGGGCAACTGTGAGAATCCAGTCTGCTTTTTTGCACCCTAGGGTGCAGTTCATTTGTGAGTATATTTCTTGCCCATTTTGAATCCATCTTGTGTGTTTGGTATTAGGCCATTGGGCGCCTCTGTGTTTTTCTTTTCTACACTCTCCATAGAAGGATAAGCAGCGTTTGGGTTACCTGTATACGTAGTTGGTGGTAGGGAACTCGCCTCATGGGAAAAAGAATCCCCAGAGGCGGATGGCTCAGCGGGCCCCTGATTCCCCGATCCCGAGGAACGGAGAACTCTAAAACGGCATTCAGAACATAACTGATGGGCATGTATCACCCAGGCCAATACATATTCTTTGCAAGAAGTAAAATCGGAGTCAGAGACATCCGTCTCCAAAAAAATCAGAATCATCCATAACTGGGATATTGATAATAAAATGGACCAATAAGAAAAATCTAAACGGCACCTTACACCCCCAATGGCTGGGGCACTCACCACCTCCTATGAACCAGACACCAGCGGACCAGAATTTCTCTGTCACCACACGGACAGGAATGCGGAAATGGAGAGCCAAAACGTGACCACGCCCGGTCACAAGGTAAACCGTGCAGTCCATGAAAAAGCGCGCCCGGCCGTAAAGGCTGCGTCACTAGACAAAGGTTCCAAAATAACCATGAGCCGAAGTAAACATAATTAAAAAAAAACTGTTTAATAACCCCCCTCAGGAGATATTAACCCTTGATTCCAAGTTACAAAAGGAGCCTCACTGAGGCCCTGTGCTAAAGTTAATCCCACGAGGTGGTAGCCTCTCGAATAAACAGTTGTAAATACAATACATTCATGACGAAAGTAAATTGAAACGATCTTACTGGAATCTTCGCCGTGGGACAGGAACACGGCCCTTCAAGTGTGACAGATAGTAGCATCGCTTCTGCCATGGATTTGAGAGAAGCAGGCAGCAAAACTCGTCAACGCTGATTGTTTGTGGAGCTGTTAATATGAGTCGGGATGGTTTCACAGAAAGACTCTCTCTGCATCTCCGGACTCTAACTTTTCTCCATGCTCTCATTGAGAGACTGACAGGACTCCTTAAAACTCCAGTCCCATGCCAAAGAGTACTACCCTCCATAAGAGACTATCGAAACCTTCTGACACTTCTCTGCCAACCTCCTGGGATGAAAGGCAAAGAATGACTGGGGGATGGGGGAAGTGGGGGAGGTATTTAAGCCTTTGGCTGGGGTGTCTTTGCCTCCTCCTGGTGGCCAGGTTCTGAATTCCCAAAAGTAATGAATGCAGTTGTGGACTCTTTCCATTTATGAATAAAAAGGTCCTTCTTGAGAGGAATATGCCAAGGCAGGCTGGAAGAAATTTGGGCTAGATCTGCATACCTGTCCTGCAAGAGCAACCAAAATTATAAATACTTGTTCCTGTTTGATCCTGGCTATCACCCTGGATAACAACACAAAAGGAGGGAAGATGTAAATTAGATTGGACAAAGAAAAAAATCACTAAAGCATGGTTGCCTGCAGATCCTGAGATCTCTCACTATTATGGCATCTCATGATTCAAGCAAGAGACCATGAGATCTATTTCTGGCTAGTCCTAACGGATCACAATCTGGTTGAATACCTCTTGCTTCAGTGACCATTTGCTGAAATGAATGGACTGAGAGATAAAGTCTGCTTCCCAGTTGTCTACACCCAGAATCTAGATAGCTGAAATCATTCAGTGATGGAGTTCTGCCCAAGTTAGAATGAGGATACCTCTTTCATTGCTAAAGAACTTTAAGTTCCATCTTGGTGATTGATGTAAGTCACAGCAGTAATACTGTATGATTTAAACCTCAGAAAGGATTTGTCTTAAGATGGACCAGCTCTGGAGAGCCCTTTGTTCCAAGATGTTGATAGGTAATCTCCTCTCCTGAGGAGAACAGAATACACAGACAATCTGGTGTATGTGGCAATCACCACTCATATTGGCTGGGAAAAGGAACCTCCCTGAATAAGAGATTAGTGCTGCCATGTCAGGATTGCCTTGTCTTTAAGTCTAGGTAGATATTCTGATACACATCTTTGTAATCTCCATTCCACTGCTGTAACATTCTGAGCTGTAGAGGATGTAGGTGGAATTGGACAAATGGTGCAATGAGACCTATGACTTCCTTGTATTGAAGGACTGAAGAAAGAAGTTGGAGAAGAGCACACGCCTTCTGCAACTCGAGTCTGATCCATTAAATATAGTTTCATTGACACTGAATCTATTATGAAACCCAATAAAGAAACCATAGTATAAGGAATTAAAGATCTTTAGGAAAGTTTGATTCTCCGACCATAAATATGATGAAACTGAAGGACTTTGCTTATATGTTCCTTTGCCATTTGGCGAGAGGGCGCCTGTACGGGAATGTCATACGGAGCTACCAAAATCCTCTCAGCTCTAACCACAGACAATAGTGCTCCAAGAACCTTTAAGAAGATTATGGGTGCCATTTCCAGACCAAAGAGAAATGCCAAAAAATGATAATGCCTGTTTAAGAAGGCAAATCTGAGAAACTTGACATGGTCACATGTATATAGAGAAATGCAAATAAGGATCTTTTAAGTCTATGATACACATAAATTTGCCCTCCTGCACTAAAGTACAGTGCACATTATCTCCATCTCAGAACTTTCAGAAATGTGTTTATTGTTTTCAGCTGCAAAATATCACTTCTTATTTTTGAGATAATGAACAGATTAGAATAGACCCCTTGATTCTATTCCTCTACTGGGACCAGAGTGGTTACTCACATAGTGTCCAGGTTGTTACAAATGCCAAGGCAGCTTTTAAAAGGAACTCATGGGACATTAGAAAGGTCTATCTATCTATATTTATATATATATATATATATATGTGTGTGTGTGTCCAAAAGTTTCTCCTCCTAAATGTATGGGTTAGCTCCTAGATTTTGACCAAATTTGTTGAGCCCTGTGGAGGTTTTATGTATGCCCCTTCCAAGCATCTGCTCTTAACTGGTGGAGGCATGATGGGTTGTGAATCCCTGACCACTCTGCTATAGGGACAGCGCTGCATAACCCGGTCTAGAATGAGATTCAGTGCACAAAAACAGAATTTATGCTTACCTGATAAATTACTTTCTCCAACGGTGTGTCCGGTCCACGGCGTCATCCTTACTTGTGGGAAATATCTCTTCCCCAACAGGAAATGGCAAAGAGTCCCAGCAAAGCTGGCCATATAGTCCCTCCTAGGCTCCGCCCACCCCAGTCATTCGACCGACGGACAGGAGGAAAAATATAGGAGAAACCATATGGTACCGTGGTGACTGTAGTTAGAGAAAATAATTCATCAGACCTGATTAAAAAACCAGGGCGGGCCGTGGACCGGACACACCGTTGGAGAAAGTAATTTATCAGGTAAGCATAAATTCTGTTTTCTCCAACATTGGTGTGTCCGGTCCACGGCGTCATCCTTACTTGTGGGAACCAATACCAAAGCTTTAGGACACGGATGAAGGGAGGGAGCAAATCAGGTTACCTAAACGGAAGGCACCACGGCTTGCAAAACCTTTCTCCCAAAAATAGCCTCCGAAGAAGCAAAAGTATCAAATTTGTAAAATTTGGCAAAAGTGTGCAGTGAAGACCAAGTCGCTGCCTTACATATCTGGTCAACAGAAGCCTCGTTCTTGAAGGCCCATGTGGAAGCCACAGCCCTAGTGGAGTGAGCTGTGATTCTTTCAGGAGGCTGCCGTCCGGCAGTCTCATAAGCCAATCGGATGATGCTTTTAAGCCAAAAGGAAAGAGAGGTAGAAGTCGCTTTTTGACCTCTCCTTTTACCAGAATAGACAACAAACAAAGAAGATGTTTGTCTGAAATCTTTTGTAGCCTCTAAATAGAATTTTAGAGCACGGACTACGTCCAAATTGTGTAACAAACGTTCCTTCTTTGAAACTAGATTCGGACATAAAGAAGGTACAACTATCTCCTGGTTAATATTCTTTTTAGAAACAATCTTTGGAAGAAAACCAGGCTTAGTACGCAAAACCACCTTATCTGCATGGAACACCAGATAGGGCGGAGAACACTGCAGAGCAGATAACTCTGAAACTCTTCTAGCAGAAGAAATAGCAACCAAAAACAAAACTTTCCAAGATAGTAACTTAATATCTATGGAATGTAAAGGTTCAAACGGAACCCCTTGAAGAACTGAAAGAACTAGATTTAGACTCCAGGGAGGAGTCAAAAGTCTGTAAACAGGCTTGATCCTAACCAGAGCCTGAACAAATGCTTGAACATCTGGCACAGCTGCCAGTCTTTTGTGTAGTAAGACAGATAAAGCAGAGATCTGTCCCTTTAGAGAACTTGCAGATAATCCTTTCTCCAAACCTTCTTGTAGAAAGGAGAGAATCTTAGGAATTTTTATCTTATTCCATGGGAATCCTTTGGATTCACACCAACAGATATATCTTTTCCATATTTTATGGTAAATCTTTCTAGTTACCGGTTTTCTGGCCTGAACCAGAGTATCTATCACAGAATCTGAAAACCCACGCTTTGATAGAATCAAGCGTTCAATCTCCAAGCCGTCAGCTGGAGGGAGACCAGATTTGGATGTTCGAATGGACCCTGAACAAGAAGGTCCTGTCTCAAAGGTAGCTTCCATGGTGGAACCGATGACATATTCACCAGGTCTGCATACCAAGTCCTGCGTGGCCACGCAGGAGCTATCAAGATCACCGAGGCCCTCTCCTGTTTGATCCTGGCTACCAGCCTGGGAATGAGAGGAAACGGTGGAAATACATAAGCTAGGTTGAAGGTCCAAGGTGCTACTAGTGCATCTACTAGAGTCGCCTTGGGATCCCTGGATCTGGACCCGTAGCAAGGAACCTTGAAGTTCTGACGAGACGCCATCAGATCCATGTCTGGAATGCCCCATAATTGAGTTAGTTGGGCAAAGATCTCCGGGTGGAGTTCCCACTCCCCCGGATGGAATGTCTGACGACTCAGATAATCCGCTTCCCAGTTTTCCACACCTGGGATGTGGATCGCAGATAGGTGGCAGGAGTGATCCTCCGCCCATTCAATTATTTTGGTCACTTCTTTCATCGCCAGGGAACTCCTTGTTCCCCCCTGATGATTGATATACGCAACGGTCGTCATGTTGTCTGATTGGAATCTTATGAATCTGGCCTTTGCTAGCTGAGGCCAAGCTCTGAGAGCATTGAAGATCGCTCTTGGTTCCAGAATGTTTATCGGGAGAAGAGACTCTTCCCGAGACCATAGTCCCTGAGCTTTCAGGGATTCCCAGACCGCGCCCCAGCCCACTGGACTGGCGTCAGTCGTGACAATGACCCACTCTGGTCTGCGGAAGCTCATTCCCTGGGATAGATGGTCCAGGGTCAGCCACCAACGGAGTGAATCTCTGGTCTTCTGATCTACTTGAATCATTGGAGACAAGTCTGTATAGTCCCCATTCCACTGTTTGAGCATGCACAGTTGTAATGGTCTTAGATGAATTCGTGCAAAAGGAACTATGTCCATTGCTGCAACCATCAACCCTACTACTTCCATGCACTGCGCTATGGAAGGACGTGGAACAGAATGAAGAACTTGACAAGTGCTTAGAAGTTTTGGCTACTCCTTCATGCTGTTTTGTTAGCAGCAGCAGGCTTCTTGGCCTGCTTACCCTTGTTCCAGCCTTGCATCGGTTTCCAGGCTGGTTTGGGTTGTGAGGCATTACCCTCTTGCTTAGAGGATGCAGAATTAGAGGCCGGTCCGTTCCTGAAATTGCAAAAGGAACGAAAATTAGACTTATTCTTGGCCTTGAAAGGCCTATCTTGTGGAAGGGTGTGGCCCTTTCCCCCAGTGATGTCTGAGATAATCTCTTTCAATTCTGGTCCAAATAGAGTTTTACCTTTGAAAGGGATGTTAAGCAATTTTGTCTTGGATGACACATCCGCTGACCAAGACTTTAGCCAAAGCGCTCTGCGCGCCACAATTGCAAACCCTGAATTTTTCGCCGCTAAACTAGCTAATTGCAAAGCGGCATCTAAAATAAAAGAGTTAGCCAACTTAAGTGCGTGAACTCTGTCCATAACCTCCTCATATGGAGTCTCTCTACTGAGCGACTTTTCTAGTTCTTCGAACCAGAACCACGCTGCTGTAGTGACAGGAACAATGCACGAAATGGGTTGTAGAAGGTAACCTTGCTGTACAAAAATCTTTTTAAGCAAACCCTCCAATTTTTTATCCATAGGATCTTTGAAAGCACAACTATCCTCGATAGGAATAGTAGTGCGCTTGTTTAGAGTAGAAACTGCCCCCTCGACCTTAGGGACTGTCTGCCATAAGTCCTTTCTGGGGTCGACCATAGGAAATAATTTCTTAAATATAGGGGGGGGAACAAAAGATATGCCGGGCTTTTCCCACTCCTTATTCACTATGTCCGCCACCCGCTTGGGTATAGGAAAAGCGTTGGGGTGCACCGGAACCTCTAGGAACTTGTCCATCTTGCATAATTTCTCTGGAATGACCAAGTTGTCACAATCATCCAGAGTAGATAACACCTCCTTAAGCAGTGCGCGGAGATGTTCTAATTTAAATTTAAATGTCACAACATCAGGTTCAGCTTGTTGAGAAATTTTTCCTGAATCTGAAATTTCCCCATCTGACAAAACCTCCCTCATGGCCACTTCAGATTGGTGTGAGGGTATGACAGAACAATTATCATCAGCGCCTTCCTGCTCTTCAGTGTTTAAAACAGAGCAATCGCGCTTTCTCTGATATGTAGGCATTTTGGATAAAATATTTGCTATGGAGTTATCCATTACAGCCGTCAATTGTTGCATGGTAATAAGCATTGGCGCGCTAGATGTACTAGGGGCCTCCTGCGTGGGCAAAACTGGTGTAGACACAGTAGGAGATGATGTAGTATCATGTTTACTCCCCTCATCTGAGGAATCATCTTGGGCAATTTCATTATCTGTGGCAGTACTGTCCTTACTTTGTTTGGACGCTATGGCACAATTATCACACAAATTTAAATGGGGAGACACATTGGCTTTCATACATATAGAACATAGCTTATCCGAAGGCATAGACATGTTAAACAGGCTTAAACTAGTCAATAAAGCACAAAAAACGTTTTAAAACAAAACCGTTACTGTCTCTTTAAATTTTAAACAGAAACACTTTATTACTGAATATGTGAAAAAGTATGAAGGAATTGTTCAAAAATTACCAAAATTTCACCACAGTGTCTTAAAGCATTAAGAGTATTGCACACCAATTTTCAGAGCTTTAACCCTTAAAATAACGGAACCCGGAGCCGTTTACAAATTTAACCCCTATACAGTCCCAGCTATAGCCTTTGCTGCGACCTAACCAAGCCAAGAGGGGAATACGATACCAAATGACGCCTTCTAGAAACTTTTCCAGCTACTTTCAGATCCTCACACATGCATCTGCATGTCTTGCTCTCAAAAACAACTGCGCAGTAATGGCGCGAAAATGAGGCTCTGCCTACAACTGGGAAGGCCCTCCCTGACTGGAAAAGGTGTCTAACATAGTGCCTGCCGTTAAAAAACGTTCCCCAAGTTTATAAATGTGAATTATCAGCATAAAAATGTATAAAAATGTCCAAATAAAGCAATCGATTTAGCCCATAAAAGTGTCTACCAGTTTTATAGCCCATATTAAGCCCTTTATTCTGTTTGCTTGACTAAGAAAATGGCTTACCGGTCCCCATGAGGGGAAATGACAGCCTTCCAGCATTACATGGTCTTGTTAGAAATATGGCTAGTCATACCTTAAGCAGAAAAGTCTGCTAACTGTTTCCCCCAACTGAAGTTACTTCATCTCAACAGTCCTATGTGGAAACAGCAATCGACTTTAGTTACTGTCTGCTAAAATCATCTTCCTCTCACAAACAGAAATCTTCATCCTTTTCTGTTTCAGAGTAAATAGTACATACCAGCACTATTTTAAAATAACAAACACTTGATAGAAGACTAAAAAACTACATTTAAACACCAAAAAACTCTTAACCATCTCCGTGGAGATGTTGCCTGTGCAACGGCAAAGAGAATGACTGGGGTGGGCGGAGCCTAGGAGGGACTATATGGCCAGCTTTGCTGGGACTCTTTGCCATTTCCTGTTGGGGAAGAGATATTTCCCACAAGGATGACGCCGTGGACCAGACACACCAATGTTGGAGAAACTGCATAACTGAGCAGGGGGAGCACACGGAAACAGCCTTACAAAGCAAATATAGTTGGGAAGGGGTTAAATTATCTGTGGATTGCCCTTCTAGTGGGTTTGCAGGTATCTAAAGATAAATAAAAGCACCGTTTACAGTATGAGGCACACAAAGGGTTAACCCCCTTAAGGGAACACAGAAATAATGGCATAATGTATAACTGAAGACACTAGAAGGGTTTCATAAAAGTCTGATAATGTTGCATTAAAGGGACAATAAAGTCAAAATTTAACTTTCATGATTCAGATAGAGCACACAATTTTAATTAACTTTCCAATTCCCTTACATTATCTAAATGGGCACAATCTACTTATATGCACACTTTCTGAAGATCCATCTCCTACTGTGCATGTTTAGGAATTCCCAGAATATACGTATATGCATTTTGTCATTGGCTGATGGCTGTCACATGCTGCAGTGGGAAGGAAAATGTAACTACCTTTGACATTTGTCAGAAAAAAAATCTACTACGCATGTGAAATTCATACTAAGTGTGTTTGCATTGTTATTTTATTATATATGTATGCTATTCTGCTACGTTTAGCGGTGCTTTAAAAAAACACTTTAAATTAAAAAAATGATAATTTCAGATAATAAGGGGTTAAATTAAATAAATTTAGCCAAGCTCTTCAAGAAAAGGCTTTCAACTCTTAACTGTCCAAGAGACAGCTCTGAGTGCAGATAAGATAGCTGCCACTCGATGAGAAAGGGAAAGGTGTACTATTTTTTGCGTTAAAAGTTAACCCTTCAGCTCCCTAGATGAAGATTTGGAGTAAAAAATTAAATATTTTTCACCAACTAAGCTGAAAACTCTTCAGATCACATAGGAAACTGCTGTAGTAAAGGACCAAAGCTCTGGTGTATGCTAAAGCCAACATCAGTAAATTTAGAGACAGTACCTTAATTATTATTTTTTTAATTTTAATAAAAGTGCCCACATAACTGTAATATATGTTATTTGGTGTATGTGAATATGTCCCCAGGCTATGTGAAACATGTGCACAAGGTCGTACTAATAACTTGTGGGCTATGAAGGTGCAGAGTACTCATATGTGATCACTTTCATCCTCCATGATGACCTCAGCTGCAGAAAACTGCTTCCAGTAGACGTGCCCATCTGAGGCAGTGCAAGCACAGGGCTAAGGATGTGGAGCAGCACACTGTAAACCAGGGGATGGGTGGTAATGCCCACATTTCACTTGGGAGGCTGGTAGCATCTCCAAACTGGGAGAACATCTCGGCCCACCTCCTAACTAACCCCTCAGCTCATTTAAATTTTCTACAGGGATATGGGTCTCACATCGATTAGAGAACCTCTGTCAAACAATGTGTAGATCAGCACTTTAGAATTCAACTAACTCCTTACTCAAAGCAAAAATTGACTGAAGGATTATAGGAAAGTGGGTGCGATTAAAAGCTCTGCTTTGGGTTTTTGACTCCTCCTAGTAGACTGGATTTTAATCCCACATTTTATTTAAAACAGTGGACAAAACAGAATGTACATATAATTCAAACTCCATTTTCACAAAAATGTATAATAACTGAAGAAAGGTTTCAATGATATGTTCTGAAGTAAAGAAATTTAAAAAAATGTCTCCAGTTTCCGTGTTATGTCATATGTGTATAATTATTATAACATGAGTGTGAGCTTCTTACCTTTAACATTTGGTGCTGTACACTCAGAGCATTATACCTGTTGTTTGAATCTTGCTGTAGGGGTAAAGATACAAAAATGTCATTTTTAGATGTTTTCTTGCAAAGAGCAGTAAATTAGGTACTTGCTGGCTATATATATATATATATATATATATATATATACATATATATATATATATATATATATATATACACACATATATATATATATATATATATATATATATATATATACACAGATACACATATATACACGTACATACAAACATACATACAATGTATATTGACCCTATTTTGCCAGCTTTTTATGAGACTTGCATTTGTAAATTTGCCTTACATAGGCTGACCATATTGCCACTTTAAAAAGGGACACATATGAAAAATACATATGTCAGGGCTGTTTAAAGAAATGTTTTGTATAAGAACCCTGACATATGTATTTTTCATATGTGTTCCTTCTTAAAGCGGCAATATGGTCAGCTTAGCCTTACAAGTTCTGCGAGAGACGATGGAGGGCATTCTGCATACACACATACCTCAGTTTGCCAAACCCTACAATACTCTAAACAGATAGCAAAATTTATCAAGATGTCTCATCTCTCTGACTTCACTTTTTTCTTTAATACTCTTAGAGAATTATACATAACTGTTTAAAATGTACATCTAGTCTGTGATTGACTGTCAAGGAACTCTGACCTCACCACTATAACAATGGTCCCTATATTATATAGTGACGTACTATAGTTATTTTGTATTAACTCTAACCATGACACTACACCATTAACCCAAATAATGAGCATTAGTATAACTGATACTGTTGTATTAACTACACAACACCAAATGGTGCTCTTTTCTTAAGGACCAGGGCTGTTTTAACACACTTGTGCTGTTTCTGTTTAGCTGTAATTTTCCTCTCTCTCATTTACTGTTCCCATACAAATTATATATTGTTTTTTTTTTTCAGGACAAGAAGGCAAGAAGGGTTTTCTTTACATACCATTATTTGTATAATGTCATATAATTTACTTTTAAAAAAATAATAAAATATAGTGAAAAATTAAAAAAAAAAAACATGTTTTTTTACTTTTACTTGAAAAATCTTTATTCATCTACAAAAGCTAATGAAAAAAACTGCTAAATAGATTTAAAAATGTTTCCTGAGTTTAAAAACACCCAGTGTTTACATGCTTTTTGGCAAGTAATAGGGCTATTATTGTATATAGTAGGATATTGCTGTTTCAAAATATATATTTTTAAAATGTATCAATAGTGACATTGTAACACTGTCACAGACATAATAATTGGCTGTTACTATTTGCCTCACATGACTGGCAGATAGTAACAGCGGTATTTCGGCGGAAGCGATCTCTGATCGCTACCACTGCTCATTTTAAGTCATGACGGTTGAGAACCGCCATCAGTCCTCAAGGGGTTAATAAAATGTCCCTTTAAACATAGTAAATATATTTTTTTTCCTTTCTGACGGTGAGAGTCCACAGCTGCATTCATTACTTTTGGGAATTCAGAACCTGGCCACCAGGAGGAGGCAAAGACACCCCAGCCAAAGGCTTAAATACCTCCCCCACTTCCCTCATCCCCCAGTCATTCTGCCAAGGGAACAAGGAACAGTAGGAGAAATATCAGGGTGAAAAAGGTGCCAGAAGAATAAAAAATAAAACAGCCGCCCCATATAACAACGTGGGCGGGGAGCTGTGGTCTCTCCCCGTCAGAAGAAAAGAAAATTAACAGGTAAGCATAATTTAAGTTTTTCTTCTTAAATGGGGAGAGTCCACAGCTGCATATTACTTTTGAGAAAACAATAGCCAAGCTATAGAGGACACTAAATGCAAAAAAAGGGTGGGTAGACCAGGCAGCCTATTCGGAGAGCACCACAGCCTGAAATTACCCAAACACCTGACAAAATACAACTGCTTCACCAGAAATAGAAGGATAAAATCAGAAAAGACCAGGTAACTGCCCATCAGTTAAAACCAGCAAGGCCCTAAATAGAGACCGCTCTGAATCAGTAGATTCCACCGAGCACAAAGCCTCCAAGGAGACAAATTCCGCAGGTTCCAGGCCCATACTCAAACTAACCCCCGACCCGAGGGAAAGGGACCTACACATACCACCTGAAGAAAAAGAAGAAAAATAACAACAGAGAACTAAAAAACAACAAGCTAGGGTAAAAGGAACCCTAGCCGAACTCCAAGCGCAAACAAGGTTGCAACAGGACAAAAAAACGCATAGAGGACGAACTCCAACGACCGAACAAAGAGGAGGAGGAGAAAACCCCTACCCCTATCTGAACGGAAGCTCAAGGAACCTTGTAACATCCCAATCCTGGATCCCAAGAGAGAGAAAAGGTAGACCCCTATTCCTCACCCAGTGTGCAACTGCACTATGAAAGAGCGACCGAGGGATAAAAAACACCCGGGAACTGCCTAAATATAGCACCGTAATCTTATCATGCTCTAGATGAAACCACAGGCTTCCCTCTGCAACAGAAGTCTAGCAGACTCCAGCCATTAACACTTGCCAACCAAGCTAGGAACTGCACCAGGACTCCCACAGAGTAAAAATTCCGAAGGAGTGTAGAAACCCACTCCCTCCCTGGAAAAACAAGAAAGTAGGAGAGCATCCCAAACCAGCAAATAAAGCTCCCTGCTAAGGAAGGAAACACAGAGAAGCCCCCCAGTTAAGGAGGGATCACAATATCTAAGAAAGATCCGCAGTCCAGGCTCAACCAAGCAGACAGACCTCTGACTCCCTCTCCGAGGCAATGGACTCCGCATCAAAACGACTAGCAATGTCCGAAAGCAGGGAAATAAAACATTCCCAGGACCACCCAGATCCTCAGTAAGGAAAAAGGAGGGGAACTAAATTGAATGGTACCAATGGGTAGAGAAAACCAACAAAGCTATGACAGAACAGAGAACAAGCTCTGGTACCAGGATCAGACACTGATCCTTACCCCACTAGAAGGGACACTCTCAGGCAAGAGAGAGACTACACTGAAACAACATAAGAGTGACAGCACAATACCAGAATCCAGCCCTTCCTGAGCACTAGGTGGATACTGAGGTATGCCCTAATCTCCCTAATGGGAGAAGAAAGCCAAATATAACCGTTCACCTGCCAACCGGCATGGAGTGTGTGGCAGCAGACAGACGGCAAAGGCAATAGCGATTGCAGAGGATCATCCGGCTGCAATAGCTGGCCCAGTAAGAAACAGCGATCGAGCACACCTTTAAGGTGCAAAAAGTTGCAGATTGCGACTGCAATCATCCACTTACTAGACAGCAAAACGAAACCCTCTGAAAAAGGCAAATGGAAGTCTCAGAACCGGAAGGACTGATCGCCCAAGACCAATCTAAGAGATATGGTCAGATATCCAAGACAAGGACATGTCCAGAAAACTGGACATCCAGAACCAGAGCTAGCTACAAGGTAGTAACCCCTGAGGAACCATAGGGATACCTCATACGAAGCACCTGTACCCAAGGAGATGCAATCACAGCCACATCCAATGGTCCTTGGACACTGGACGTTCAGTAAGCATCCCAGAGACAGAGAGCCAATCTCCTAAAGGCTCGAGGGATCACACACCAAAGATAGAGCTCAAAACTAAATCTAGCTTGAGAAGATAAATTAGTCTTTAAAGAATCCCTTCAGGATTGATCACACAGAAACCCCCACAGCTCAAGGAATTAATGATGGACGAGCCTCACAATTCCTGGCGATGGAAAGATACAACTGAGACATCTTAAATAAGGGCAGCTCCAGGAAACAACGGAGATAAACGCATTCTCCAGAGCCCCCAAAACATGGGAGCAGACAAGAAAAGTAGGAGGAAGAAAAAGGCTGTAAATGCCAGAACTTCCCAATAAGAAGAACCCAAAACCAGCCTCAAGAGGGGAAAAAAGGAAGCCAAAGACGTCTAGACCCTTTAAAGGAGAGTTACCGTCATCAAGGCCTCAAAAAATACATCCAATAAGAATACCATAGAGGAGATAAAAATCGCCCCAACCTGGTACCCCAGATGTTGGGAATGGAAAACCTTAGCTCCGAGGCCAAAGGACCTCTGGAACCAACAGAGTAATCTTTAGCAGGATCCGCTTCAGGAACCCGGCCAACAATCGGGAACAGGGAATGAGGACTGAGCATAATCCCTCTGATGCCCCACCCAAAAGAAGAAACGAGAACCAGCCTGATGTGTAAGAACGAAAGGCCTCCTCTCCATGATTTAGCCCAGCAAGGGGAAAATATTTTGTGAAAACTCATGGATGTTCCTCTCCATGGAAATCTTTAGTAAAGGTGAAAGCTTTATTCGATCTGAAGAGAAACTAGAGTATAACGAACTCCTCATCCGAGTGAGCAACTCACCACCCAACCAGGACAGCCAGTTATACCGGCACCACTTGGGTGATATAGACCTTAAGGACCAGAAAATAGCGCCCGACCAGGATCAGCCTGATACATAGGGCATTCAGAACTGACCCAGGGCACAGAAAAAACAGAATTTATGTTTACCTGATAAATTTCTTTCTCCAACGGTGTGTCCGGTCCACGGCGTCATCCTTACTTGTGGGATATTCTCTTCCCCAACAGGAAATGGCAAAGAGCCCAGCAAAGCTGGTCACATGATCCCTCCTAGGCTCCGCCTACCCCAGTCATTCGACCGACGTTAAGGAGGAATATTTGCATAGGAGAAACCATATGGTACCGTGGTGACTGTAGTTAAAGAAAATAAAATATCAGACCTGATTAAAAAAACCAGGGCGGGCCGTGGACCGGACACACCGTTGGAGAAAGAAATTTATCAGGTAAACATAAATTCTGTTTTCTCCAACATAGGTGTGTCCGGTCCACGGCGTCATCCTTACTTGTGGGAACCAATACCAAAGCTTTAGGACACGGATGAAGGGAGGGAGCAAATCAGGTCACCTAAATGGAAGGCACCACGGCTTGCAAAACCTTTCTCCCAAAAATAGCCTCAGAAGAAGCAAAAGTATCAAACTTGTAAAATTTGGTAAAAGTGTGCAGTGAAGACCAAGTCGCTGCCCTACATATCTGATCAACAGAAGCCTCGTTCTTGAAGGCCCATGTGGAAGCCACAGCCCTAGTGGAATGAGCTGTGATTCTTTCGGGAGGCTGCCGTCCGGCAGTCTCGTAAGCCAATCTGATGATGCTTTTAATCCAAAAAGAGAGAGAGGTAGAAGTTGCTTTTTGACCTCTCCTTTTACCTGAATAAACAACAAACAAGGAAGATGTTTGTCTAAAATCCTTTGTAGCATCTAAATAGAATTTTAGAGCGCGAACAACATCCAAATTGTGCAACAAACGTTCCTTCTTTGAAACTGGTTTTGGACACAGAGAAGGTACGATAATCTCCTGGTTAATGTTTTTGTTAGAAACAACTTTTGGAAGAAAACCAGGTTTAGTACGTAAAACCACCTTATCTGCATGGAACACCAGATAAGGAGGAGAACACTGCAGAGCAGATAATTCTGAGACTCTTCTAGCAGAAGAAATCGCAACTAAAAACAAAACTTTCCAAGATAATAACTTAATATCAACGGAATGTAAGGGTTCAAACGGAACCCCCTGAAGAACTGAAAGAACTAAATTGAGACTCCAAGGAGGAGTCAAAGGTTTGTAAACAGGCTTGATTCTAACCAGAGCCTGAACAAAGGCTTGAACATCTGGCACAGCTGCCAGCTTTTTGTGAAGTAATACCGACAAGGCAGAAATCTGTCCCTTCAGGGAACTTGCAGATAATCCTTTTTCCAATCCTTCTTGAAGGAAGGATAGAATCCTAGGAATCTTAACCTTGTCCCAAGGGAATCCTTTAGATTCACACCAACAGATATATTTTTTCCAAATTTTGTGGTAAATCTTTCTAGTCACAGGCTTTCTGGCCTGAACAAGAGTATCGATCACAGAATCTGAGAATCCTCGCTTCGATAAAATCAAGCGTTCAATCTCCAAGCAGTCAGCTGGAGTGAAACCAGATTCGGATGTTCGAACGGACCCTGAACAAGAAGGTCTCGTCTCAAAGGTAGCTTCCAAGGTGGATCCGATGACATATTCACCAGATCTGCATACCAAGTCCTGCGTGGCCACGCAGGAGCTATCAAGATCACCGACGCCCTCTCCTGCTTGATCCTGGCTATCAGCCTGGGGATGAGAGGAAATGGCGGGAACACATAAGCTAGTTTGAAGGTCCAAGGTGCTACTAGTGCATCCACTAGAGCCGCCTTGGGATCCCTGGATCTGGCCCCGTAGCAAGGAACTTTGAAGTTCTGACAAGAGGCCATCAGATCCATGTCTGGAATGCCCCACAGGTGAGTGACTTGGGCAAAGATTTCCGGATGGAGTTCCCACTCCCCCGGATGCAATGTCTGACGACTCAGAAAATCCGCTTCCCAATTTTCCACTCCTGGGATGTGGATAGCAGACAGGTGGCAGGAGTGAGACTCCGCCCAAAGAATAATTTTGGTTACTTCTTCCATCGCTAGGGAACTCCTTGTTCCCCCCTGATGGTTGATGTACGCAACAGTCGTCATGTTGTCTGATTGAAACCGTATGAACCTGGTCCTCGCAAGCTGGGGCCAGGCCTGGAGCGCATTGAATATCGCTCTCAGTTCCAGAATATTTATCGGTAGAAGAGATTCTTCCCGAGACCAAAGACCCTGAGCTTTCAGGGATCCCCAGACCGCGCCCCAGCCTATCAGACTGGCGTCGGTCGTGACAATGACCCACTCTGGTCTGTGGAACATCATCCCTTGAGACAGATTGTCCAGGGACAGCCACCAACGGAGTGAGTCTCTGGTCCTCTGATTTACTTGTATCTTCGGAGACAAGTCTGTATAGTCCCCATTCCACTGACTGAGCATGCACAGTTGTAATGGTCTTAGATGAATGCGCGCAAAAGGAACTATGTCCATCGCCGCCACCATCAACCCGATCACTTCCATGCACTGAGCTATGGAAGGAAGAGGAACGGAATGAAGTATCCGACAAGAGTCCAGAAGCTTTGTTTTTCTGGCCTCTGTTAGAAAGATCCTCATTTCTAAGGAGTCTATAATTGTTCCCAAGAAGGGAACCCTTGTTGACGGGGATAGAGAACTCTTTTCCACGTTCACTTTCCAGCCGTGAGATCTGAGAAAGGCCAGGACAATGTCCGTGTGAGCCTTTGCTTGAGGAAGGGACGACGCTTGAATCAGAATGTCGTCCAGGTAAGGTACTACTGCAATGCCCCTTGGTCTTAGCACCGCTAGAAGGGACCCTAGTACCTTTGTGAAAATCCTTGGAGCAGTGGCTAATCCGAAAGGAAGCGCCACGAACTGGTAATGTTTGTCCAGGAATGCAAACCTTAGGAACCGATGATGTTCCTTGTGGATAGGAATATGTAGATACGCATCCTTTAAATCCACCGTGGTCATAAATTGACCTTCCTGGATGGAAGGAAGGATAGTTCGAATGGTTTCCATCTTGAACGATGGGACCTTGAGAAATTTGTTTAAGATCTTGAGATCTAGGATTGGTCTGAACGTTCCCTCTTTTTTGGGAACTATGAACAGATTGGAGTAGAACCCCATCCCTTGTTCTCTTAATGGAACAGGATGAATCACTCCCATTTTTAACAGGTCTTCTACACAATGTAAGAACGCCTGTCTTTTTATGTGGTCTGAAGACAACTGCGACTTGTGGAACCTCCCCCTTGGGGGAAGTCCCTTGAATTCCAGAAGATAACCCTGGGAGACTATTTCTAGCGCCCAAGGATCCAGAACATCTCTTGCCCAAGCCTGAGCGAAGAGAGAGAGTCTGCCCCCCACCAGATCCGGTCCCGGATCGGGGGCCAATATTTCATGCTGTCTTGGTAGCAGTGGCAGGTTTCTTGGCCTGCTTTCCCTTGTTCCAGCCTTGCATTGGTCTCCAAGCTGGCTTGGCCTGAGAAGTATTACCCTCTTGCTTAGAGGACGTAACACCTTGGGCTGATCCGTTTTTACGAAAGGGACGAAAATTAGGTCTATTTTTTGCCTTGAAGGGCCGATCCTGAGGAAGGGCGTGGCCCTTACCCCCAGTGATATCAGAGATAATCTCTTTCAAGTCAGGACCAAACAGCGTTTTCCCCTTGAAAGGAATGTTTAGTAGCTTGTTCTTGGAAGACGCATCAGCCGACCAAGATTTCAACCAAAGCGCTCTGCGCGCCACAATAGCAAACCCAGAGTTCTTAGCCGCTAACTTAGCCAATTGCAAAGAGGCGTCTAGAGTGAAAGAATTAGCCAATTTGAGAGCATTGATTCTGTCCATAATCTCCTCATAAGGAGGAGAGTCACTATCGAGCACCTTAAGCAGTTCATCAAACCAGAAATATGCGGCTGTAGTGACAGGGACAATGCATGAAATGGGTTGTAGAAGGTAACCCTGCTGAACAAACATCTTTTTAAGCAAACCTTCTAATTTTTTATCCATAGGATCTTTGAAAGCACAACTATCCTCTATGGGAATAGTGGTGCGTTTGTTTAAAGTAGAAACCGCTCCCTCGACCTTGGGGACTGACTGCCATAAGTCCTTTCTGGGGTCGACCATAGGAAACAATTTTTTAAATATGGGGGGAGGGACGAAAGGAATACCGGGCCTTTCCCATTCTTTATTAACAATGTCCGCCACCCGCTTGGGTATAGGAAAAGCTTCTGGGAGCCCCGGCACCTCTAGGAACTTGTCCATTTTACATAGTTTCTCTGGGATGACTAAATTTTCACAATCATCCAGAGTGGATAATACCTCCTTAAGCAAAATGCGGAGATGTTCCAATTTAAATTTAAATGTAATCACATCAGATTCAGCCTGCTGAGAAATGTTCCCTAAATCAGTAATTTCTCCCTCAGACAAAACCTCCCTGGCCCCCTCAGATTGGGTTAGGGGCCCTTCAGAGATATTAATATCAGCGTCGTCATGCTCTTCAGTAACTAAAACAGAGCAGCCACGCTTACGCTGACAAGGGTTCATTTTGGCTAAAATGTTTTTGACAGAATTATCCATTACAGCCGTTAATTGTTGCATAGTAAGGAGTATTGGCGCGCTAGATGTACTAGGGGCCTCCTGAGTGGGCAAGACTCGTGTAGACGAAGGAGGGAATGATGCAGTACCATGCTTACTCCCCTCACTTGAGGAATCATCTTGGGCATCATTGTCATTATCACATAAATCACATTTATTTAAATGAATAGGAATTCTGGCTTCCCCACATTCAGAACACAGTCTATCTGGTAGTTCAGACATGTTAAACAGGCATAAACTTGATCAGAAAGTACAAAAAACGTTTTAAAATAAAACCGTTACTGTCACTTTAAATTTTAAACTGAACACACTTTATTACTGCAATTGCGAAAAAACATGAAGGAATTGTTCAAAATTCACCAAATTTTCACCACAGCGTCTTAAAGCCTTGAAAATATTGCACACCAATTTTGGAAGCTTTAACCCTTAAAATAACGGAACCGGAGCCGTTTTAAGCTTTAAACCCCTTTACAGTCCCTGGTATCTGCTTTGCTGAGACCCAACCAAACCCAAAGGGGAATACGATACCAAATGACGCCTTCAGAAGTCTTTTATAAGTATCAGAGCTCCTCTCACATGCGACTGCATGCCATGCCTCTCAAAAACAAGTGCGCAACACCGGCGCGAAAATGAGACTCTGCCTATGCTTTGGGAAAGCCCCTAAAGAATAAGGTGTCTAAAACAGTGCCTGCCGATATTATTAAATCAAAATACCCAGAATAAATGATTCCTCAAGGCTAAATAAGTGTTAATATCAATCGATTTAGCCCAAAAAAAGTCTACAGTTTAAATAAGCCCTTGTGAAGCCCTTATTTACAATCGTAATAAACATGGCTTACCGGATCCCATAGGGAAAATGACAGCTTCCAGCATTACATCGTCTTGTTAGAATGTGTCATACCTCAAGCAGCAAGAGACTGCAAACTGTTCCCCCAACTGAAGTTAATTGCTCTCAACAGTCCTGTGTGGAACAGCCATGGATTTTAGTTACGGTTGCTAAAATCATTTTCCTCATACAAACAGAATTCTTCATCTCTTTTCTGTTTCTGAGTAAATAGTACGTACCAGCACTATTTTAAAATAACAAACTCTTGATTGAATAATGAAAAACTACAGTTAAACACTAAAAAACTCTAAGCCATCTCCGTGGAGATGTTGCCTGTACAACGGCAAAGAGAATGACTGGGGTAGGCGGAGCCTAGGAGGGATCATGTGACCAGCTTTGCTGGGCTCTTTGCCATTTCCTGTTGGGGAAGAGAATATCCCACAAGTAAGGATGACGCCGTGGACCGGACACACCTATGTTGGAGAAATCAAACCCCAATAGCAATCGACAACAGGAACTTTAGACATAACAATGTACTAACACCTTAACATGCAAATTCCATGGAAGTGCTCAAGCAACCACAAAAACAGAATTTATGCTTACCTGATAAATTACTTTCTCCAACGGTGTGTCCGGTCCACGGCGTCATCCTTACTTGTGGGAATATCTCTTCCCCAACAGGAAATGGCAAAGAGTCCCAGCAAAGCTGGCCATATAGTCCCTCCTAGGCTCCGCCCACCCCAGTCATTCGACTGACAGACAGGAGGAAATATATATAGGAGAAACCATATGGTACCGTGGTGACTGTAGTTAGAGAAAATAATTCATCAGACCTGATTAAAAAACCAGGGCGGGCCGTGGACCGGACACACCGTTGGAGAAAGTAATTTATCAGGTAAGCATAAATTCTGTTTTCTCCAACATTGGTGTGTCCGGTCCACGGCGTCATCCTTACTTGTGGGAACCAATACCAAAGCTTTAGGACACGGATGAAGGGAGGGAGCAAATCAGGTTACCTAAACGGAAGGCACCACAGCTTGCAAAACCTTTCTCCCAAAAATAGCCTCCGAAGAAGCAAAAGTATCAAATTTGTAAAATTTGGCAAAAGTGTGCAGTGAAGACCAAGTCGCTGCCTTACATATCTGGTCAACAGAAGCCTCGTTCTTGAAGGTCCATGTGGAAGCCACAGCCCTAGTGGAGTGAGCTGTGATTCTTTCAGGAGGCTGCCGTCCGGCAGTCTCATAAGCCAATCGGATGATGCTTTTAAGCCAAAAGGAAAGAGAGGTAGAAGTCGCTTTTTGACCTCTCCTTTTACCAGAATAAACAACAAACAAGGAAGATGTTTGTCTGAAATCTTTTGTAGCCTCTAAATAGAATTTTAGAGCACGGACTACGTCCAAATTGTGTAACAAACGTTCCTTCTTTGAAACTGGATTCGGACATAAAGAAGGTACAACTATCTCCTGGTTAATATTTTTGTTAGAAACAACCTTAGGAAGAAAACCAGGCTTAGTACGCAAAACCACCTTATCTGCATGGAACACCAGATAGGGCGGAGAACACTGCAGAGCAGATAACTCTGAAACTCTTCTAGCAGAAGAAATAGCAACCAAAAACAAAACTTTCCAAGATAGTAACTTAATATCTATGGAATGTAAAGGTTCAAACGGAACCCCTTGAAGAACTGAAAGAACTAGATTTAGACTCCAGGGAGGAGTCAAAGGTCTGTAAACAGGCTTGATCCTAACCAGAGCCTGAACAAATGCTTGAACATCTGGCACAGCTGCCAGTCTTTTGTGTAGTAAGACAGATAAAGCAGAGATCTGTCCCTTTAGAGAACTTGCAGATAATCCTTTCTCCAAACCTTCTTGTAGAAAGGAGAGAATCTTAGGAATTTTTATCTTATTCCACGGGAATCCGTTGGATTCACACCAACAGATATATCTTTTCCATATTTTATGGTAAATCTTTCTAGTTACCGGTTTTCTGGCCTGAACCAGAGTATCTATCACAGAATCTGAAAACCCACGCTTCGATAGAATCAAGCGTTCAATCTCCAAGCCGTCAGCTGGAGGGAGACCAGATTTGGATGTTCGAATGGACCCTGAACAAGAAGGTCCTGTCTCAAAGGTAGCTTCCATGGTGGAACCGATGACATATTCACCAGGTCTGCATACCAAGTCCTGCGTGGCCACGCAGGAGCTATCAAGATCACCGAGGCCCTCTCCTGATTGATCCTGGCTACCAGCCTGGGAATGAGAGGAAACGGTGGAAATACATAAGCTAGGTTGAAGGTCCAAGGTGCTACTAGTGCATCTACTAGAGTCGCCTTGGGATCCCTGGATCTGGACCCGTAGCAAGGAACCTTGAAGTTCTGAAGAGACGCCATCAGATCCATGTCTGGAATGCCCCATAATTGAGTTATTTGGGCAAAGATCTCCGGATGGAGTTCCCACTCCCCCGGATGGAATGTCTGACGACTCAGATAATCCGCTTCCCAGTTTTCCACACCTGGGATGTGGGTCGCAGACAGGTGGCAGGAGTGATCCTCCGCCCATTGAATTATTTTGGTCACTTCTTTCATCGCCAGGGAACTCCTTGTTCCCCCCTGATGATTGATATACGCAACGGTCGTCTTGTTGTCTGATTGGAACCTTATGAATCTGGCCTTTGCTAGTTGAGGCCAAGCCCTGAGAGTATTGAATATCGCTCTCAGTTCCAGAATGTTTATCGGTAGAAGAGACTCTTCCCGAGACCATAGACCCTGAGCTTTCAGGGATTCCCAGACCACGCCCCAGCCCACTAGACTGGCGTCGGTCGTGACAATGACCCACTCTGGTCTGCGGAAGCTCATTCCCTGGGACAGATGGTCCAGGGTCAGCCACCAACGGAGTGAATCTCTGGTCTTCTGATCTACTTGAATCATTGGAGACAAGTCTGTATAGTCCCCATTCCACTGTTTGAGCATGCACAGTTGTAATGGTCTTAGATGAATTCGTGCAAAAGGAACTATGTCCATTGCTGCAACCATCAACCCTACTACTTCCATGCACTGCGCTATGGAAGGACGAGGAACAGAATGAAGAACTTGACAAGTGCTTAGAAGTTTTGACTTTCTGACCTCTGTCAGAAAAATCCTCATTTCTAAGGAATCTATTATTGTTCCCAAGAAGGGAACTCTTGTCGACGGAGACAGAGAACTTTTTTCTATGTTCACCTTCCATCCGTGTGATCTGAGAAAGGCCAGAACGATGTCTGTATGAGCCTTTGCTTTTGACAGGGACGACGCTTGTATTAGAATGTCGTCTAAGTAAGGTACTACTGCAATGCCCCTCGGTCTTAGAACCGCTAGAAGGGACCCTAGTACCTTTGTGAAAATCCTTGGAGCAGTGGCTAACCCGAATGGGAGGGCCACAAACTGGTAATGCTTGTCCAGAAAAGCGAACCTTAGGAACTGATGATGTTCTTTGTGGATAGGAATATGTAGGTACGCATCCTTTAGATCCACGGTAGTCATAAATTGACTTTCCTGGATAGTGGGTAGAATCGTTCGAATGGTTTCCATCTTAAACGATGGTACCCTGAGAAATTTGTTTAGGATCTTCAAATCCAAAATTGGTCTGAAAGTTCCATCTTTTTTGGGAACTACGAACAGATTGGAATAAAATCCCATTCCTTGTTCCTTTATTGGAACTGGGTGTATCACTCCCATCTTTAACAGGTCTTCTACACAATGTAAGAACGCCTGTCTCTTTATTTGGTTTGAGGATAAGTGAGACATGTGGAACCTTCCCCTTGGGGGTAGTTCCCTGAATTCCAGGAGATAACCCTGAGAAACTATTTCTAGCGCCCAGGGATCCTGAACATCTCTTGCCCAAGCCTGAGCAAAGAGAGAGAGTCTGCCCCCCACTAGATCCGGTCCCGGATCGGGGGCTACTCCTTCATGCTGTTTTGTTAGCAGCGGCAGGCTTCTTGGCCTGCTTACCCTTGTTCCAGCCTTGCATCGGTTTCCAGGCTGGTTTGGGTTGTGAGGCATTACCCTCTTGCTTAGAGGATGCAGAATTAGAGGCCGGTCCGTTACTGAAATTGCGAAAGGAACGAAAATTAGACTTATTTTTGGCCTTGAAAGGCCTATCTTGTGGAAGGGCGTGGCCCTTTCCCCCAGTGATGTCTGAAATAATCTCTTTCAATTCTGGTCCAAATAGAGTTTTACCTTTGAAAGGGATGTTAAGCAATTTTGTCTTGGATGACACATCCGCTGACCAAGACTTTAGCCAAAGCACTCTGCGCGCCACGATAGCAAACCCTGAATTTTTCGCCGCTAATCTAGCTAATTGCAAAGTGGCATCTAAAATAAAAGAGTTAGCCAACTTAAGTGCGTGAACTCTGTCCATAACCTCCTCATATGGAGTCTCTCTACTAAGCGAGTTTTCTAGTTCCTCGAACCAGAACCAAGCTGCTGTAGTGACAGGAACAATGCACGAAATGGGTTGTAGAAGGTAACCTTGCTGTACAAAAATCTTTTTAAGCAAACCCTCCAATTTTTTATCCATAGGATCTTTGAAAGCACAACTATCTTCGATAGGAATAGTAGTGCGTTTGTTTAGAGTAGAAACTGCCCCCTCGACCTTAGGGACTGTCTGCCATAAGTCCTTTCTGGGGTCGACCATAGGAAATAATTTCTTAAATATAGGGGGGGGGGAACAAAAGGTATGCCGGGCTTTTCCCACTCCTTATTTACTATGTCCGCCACCCGCTTGGGTATAGGAAAAGCGTCGGGGTGCACCGGAACCTCTAGGAACTTGTCCATCTTGCATAATTTCTCTGGAATGACCAAGTTGTCACAATCATCCAGAGTAGATAACACCTCCTTAAGCAGTGCGCGGAGATGTTCTAATTTAAATTTAAATGTCACAACATCAGGTTCAGCTTGTTGAGAAATTTTTCCTGAATCTGAAATTTCCCCATCTGACAAAACCTCCCTCATGGCCCCTTCAGATTGGTGTGAGGGTATGACAGAACAATTATCATCAGCGCCCTCCTGCTCTTCAGTGTTTAAAACAGAGCAATCGCGCTTTCTCTGATAAGTAGGCATTTTGGATAAAATATTTGCTATGGAGTTATCCATTACAGCCGTTAATTGTTGCATGGTAATAAGCATTGGCGCACTAGATGTACTAGGGGCCTCCTGTGTGGGCAAAACTGGTGTAGACACAGTAGGAGATGATGTAGTATCATGTTTACTCCCCTCATCTGAGGAATCATCTTGGGCAATTTCATTATCTGTGGCAGTACTGTCCTTACTTTGTTTGGACGCTATGGCACAATTATCACATAAATTTAAATGGGGAGACACATTGGCTTTCATATCCGAAGGCACAGACATGTTAAACAGGCTTAAACTTGTCAACAAAGCACAAAAAACGTTTTAAAACAAAACCGTTACTGTCACTTTAAATTTTAAACAGAAAACACTTTATTACTGAATATGTGAAAAAGTATGAAGGAATTGTTCAAAAATTACACCACAGTGTCTTAAAGCATTAAAAGTATTGCACACCAAATTTCAGAGCTTTAACCCTTAAAATAACGGAACCGGAGCCGTTTACAAATTTAACCCCTATACAGTCCCAGCTATAGCCTTTGCTGAGACCCAACCAAGCCCAGAGGGGAATACGATACCAATTGACGCCTTCTAGAAGCTTTTCCAGCAAATTTCAGATCCTCACACATGCATCTGCATGCCCTGCTCTCAAAAAACAACTGCGCAGTAATGGCGCGAAAATGAGGCTCAGTTGACTGGAAAAGGTGTCTAACATAGTGCCTGCTGTTTAATAAACGTTCCCCAAGTTTATAAATGCGAATTGTCAGCATAAATATGAATAAAATGCCCAAATAAAGTAATCGATTTAGCCCATAAAAATGTCTACCAGTTTTTTAGCCCATATTAAGCCCTTTATTCTGTTTGTTTGACTAAGAAAATGGCTTACCGGTCCCCATGAGGGGAAATGACAGCCTTCCAGCATTACATGGTCTTGTTAGAAATATGTCTAGTCATACCTTAAGCAGAAAAGTCTGCTAACTGTTTCCCCCAACTGAAGTTACTTCATCTCAACAGTCCTATGTGGAAACAGCAATCGATTTTAGTTACTTTCTGCTAAAATCATCTTCCTCTCACAAACAGAAATCTTCATCCTTTTCTGTTTCAGAGTAAATAGTACATACCAGCACTATTTTAAAATAACAAACACTTGATAGAAGAATAAAAACTACATTTAAACACCAAAAAACTCTTAACCATCTCCGTGGAGATGTTGCCTGTGCAACGGCAAAGTGAATGACTGGGGTGGGCGGAGCCTAGGAGGGACTATATGGCCAGCTTTGCTGGGACTCTTTGCCATTTCCTGTTGGGGAAGAGATATTCCCACAAGTAAGGATGACGCCGTGGACCGGACACACCAATGTTGGAGAAATCGCTAGTATCAAATTCCAGAAAATAAATGTTTCCCAACGGAAAAATTATAACAGACATGAGCTTCCCGAAAAGAAATAAAAACATCATATTGGATCAAAGAAAAAGAGGGCAGCACCCGCAGGTGAACACCCAAGAAGAATGGGAACACTAACAGGAACAGTCAATCAGCGACCCCATTCTCCCGAAGTTTAGGACTGGAATAAGATACTCCAAAAAAGAAAGTAAATTGGAGACGACAAGGAGATTAATTTGCATCCCCCTACGTCTAACACAGCTTTCCATCTGGTACAGAATCCATTAGGATTGGGATCATCCAGTACCGCTAAAACATGCCGCAGTAGGAGACGAAGGCGTGCCAGTTTATAACGAAAACCCCGGAAGATTGTGCCAATGAAGTTTCAGAGGCAACCACATCCCCAGATGGCTGATCTGACCCAGACGATCCCACGCCTGACGAGCCCTGGTTAACAGAAAACGGACAGTATCTCATCAACACCTCCACAAGAGCCGCACAGTCTGACAAAAAAAGCTGTTATGTTCTGATATAGCCACAAGCCCAAGCATTACTACACATTAGCAGACAGAATCACATAACAAACATGATTAAAGTACCCCCTGTT